>NC_057747.1:23415648-23499924 GCF_004010195.1 Chiloscyllium plagiosum | reverse complement strand
TGGTTGTTCTCTGTTTGGCTTGTCCTATAATAGTAGTGTTGTCCCAGTCGAATTCATGTTGCTTGTCATCTGTGTGTGTGGCTACTAAGGATAGCTGGTCGTATGACACTACTATTATAGGACAAGCCAAACAGAGAACAGCCAGGGAATTCCTAGAGGCATGGCACTCATCCACAGATTCAATCAATAAGCACATCGACCTGGACCCAATATACCGGCCACTGCAGCGGACAGCTGGAACTGACAACCGGGAGCGGCAGATTCAAACCACTACAAATGCCGGAGGAAAGATCACAGAAGCGCTTCACAGGAGCTCCCAAGCACTGAGGATGTCACCTAGACAGGGGGCGAAACGTCTGCAACACAAATTCCCAGCTCGGTGAACAGAACCACAACAACTTTCTGTGAATGAATAAAGGAAAAGAGATTGGATCACCATGGGATCTTCTTGTTCTAAAGTTGATGGCTCTAATCATCAGCTTACAATCACGACAACTCTTCAAAAGTGGTTCATTGGCTTTATAGAACCTGGGGATGCCTTGCAATTGTTTTTTTTTACAGCCAATTGTTTTAGTGTGGCACCATTCATTTGCTCTCCTTGTCTCTTTTCTGGCTTTGTTCTTATATTTGCAACCAATGATGTTTTGACCTTATTGTCAGCTCTCTAAGGATTGCCCCAGGCCAGAAGGATAGCTATGCAGGCTTGCATTTCAACCGTTTCCCTGTTGCCTTCCTGGAGGTGGGGGTTTGAATTTGGCAATCTCATAGCCAGCTCCTCATTCGGGAAATTACAACTTGTCAAGCCATCTTTAACGTGAGAGATTTTTGTGTAACTTATGAGGTGAGGGGTGGGGGGACAACTTTCTGAAGATATTATGTAGTCTGTTAGAAAATATTGATCAGAAGATAGTTTGGATAGAACTCCTCTGGCAAAGTTTGAACACCAGTTAGGCTTCACTTCAAAGTTGAACAATATCACAAATAACCACTGCACAAACTCTCTGATGATTGCTCCTTGTTCAAATTCTGTTGTGTGTCTAACATAGAACCGACAAGATTCCTCGCAGCTAAAAGTCACAAGAAGCAAAGTCAGTCTATTCTCACCCGCTCCTAATTCTGGAAGGAAACAGCGATGAGATGCTGGTGGGATGGACGGAAAATGCTATAAATACACAACAGATCAAGTAGTGTTTACAGAGAGAAAAGACAAGCTAAGTACAAGTTATTATCCAAACTTAGCTTCATTTTGTTCTGCACACCATCTTTCTCTTGTTCTCCTCCTCCTCCCATTGCAGGGAGCTGAATTTGCAGTATCTCTGCAGACAAGCACAATGAAATGCTAACCTCAGCAATGACAAATCATTCTGAGTGTTTCATTGCTGCTGAGACAGTAGGTGGCAGATTCCTACTGCAGAAAACGCAGTGCCTGGGGTTCATGTCCATCAGCAGGTATCTAATACTATCATTTAATTCCCTCTCGCTGTTTAGTTAAGCTCTCCGAGGGAGATGAAAAAGAGCTAATTTCAAAACCCTTTGGACAATGATGACTGATATTCCACAAAGTACACAAAGCACAGGCAGTTCACATCTGCACGGAATTGTCT
Source organism: Chiloscyllium plagiosum (assembly GCF_004010195.1). NCBI lineage: Eukaryota > Metazoa > Chordata > Chondrichthyes > Orectolobiformes > Hemiscylliidae > Chiloscyllium > Chiloscyllium plagiosum. Next base: position 23,498,320 of record NC_057747.1, on the reverse strand, counting down.
CCCTCTGGATTTTCTGTCACCTGCTTTTATTTCTTCCTCCTTGTACCTATAAGGTAACAGAGCTGAGAGCTGCTGCCCTGCTAACCCCAGCATACCATCATTCATAAACCCAGCATTGGAACGTCAGAGATGTGTTGTACAAGGCTGCGAGGGTCTGAACGGGTTAATACTGATCACATCACATCACTATGATGCTGTGACTTCGATTTGGTGATAGAACAGCTGAGAATCTCAAAGGTGTGAGACTCATCAGGAGGTAATGGCCTGGTGATATCATCGCTAGACTATTAACCCAGAGAGAAAGTGAGGACCGCAGATGCTGGGGATCAGACTCGAAGAGTGTGGCGCTGGAAAAGCACAGCAGGTCAGGCAGCATCCGAGAAGCAGGAGTGTTGACATTTCTGGCATAAGCCCTTCATCAGGAATGAGGCCTAATTCCTGATGAAGGGCTTATGCCTGAAAAGTCAATTCTACTGCTCCTCAGATGCTGCCTGACCGGCTGTGCTTTTCCAGCACCACATTCTTCGACTATTAAGCCAGAGACCCAGGTAATGTTCTCGGGATCTGGATTCAGGTCCCACCATGGCAGATAGTGGAATTTGGATTCTATAAAAGCAAATGTCTAATGTTGACCATGAAACAGCTGTTGGATGTCAGGAAAGACCCATCTGATTTGTTAACATTCTTGAGGGAAGGAAATGACCATCCTTACCCTGTCTGGCCTACATATCTCCCCAGAGTCAGAGGCACAAGCGCAATGTGGCCGCAATTGCCCTCTGGGCAATTAGGGATGGGTAATAAAATAATGGCCCGGCCAGTGACACCCACATCCCATGAATAAATAAAAAAAGGCAAATCATATTCTCCTTATAGTCTCTGTAACAATGTCCATAATATCAATGTTATTTGTTAACAGTTGCTAAAATGCCATAAACTGCATCTTGTTAAACACAGTATTTTGTTCTCATTAAACAAGCAAGTGGTTTACCTTTATCAGAGCAGACCAAGTGGCTCTGTAGATTCCCGACCCTGGGAGAGAATGGTGTCAGCAAACCCATCCCATAGTGGGCAGTAATGTAGATGACCTCATACATGTTGGTCAGTGATGAGGGGTGCTCAAACTGCAGACTGTGATGGAAGGCAGACACTCTTCAGTTAAGAGGCCACTTAGATGGGTATGACGGAGTGCGAGCACTCTGTGTAAAGCCAAATCCTTATCCCCATCAGTACCCACATAGCTCAAGGCTAATGATCAGACACCAACACAACAGCCCTCCTGGCTCACATAATCCCACCAGGGTCCATGCAGCGAATGACAAACAGGATGGGAAATGTAGGGGTCGGTAATACACAGAAAGGGGAGTGGGGCAATGGGGGATTGAGGTCAATCAGATTCACAGGATATGAGTGCCACTGGTCGGGTCAGCATTTATTACCCATCCCTTTCAGAGATGGTTGGAGTTGCTGTCTTGAATGGTCGTTGTTCACCTGGTGTGGGCACACTAACAGTGCCGTTAGGGAGGCAGTTCCAGGATTTTTGAATCCACGACACTGTGAAGGATGTGGCTTCAGGTCAGGATAGTGTGAGGCTTGGAGGGGAACTTGCAGAGAGTGGTGTTCCCATGCACCTCGGTTGGGTTACCCTCCTTTTCTCAGCCTTGTGTTCCTTTCCAGCGAGGTGCACTAAAATGAGGACTTACCACCCAGAGAAATGGTAGAGCTTGTCGAAAACAATTAAAAAAGGGGGCTGTACTCCATGCTCTATGAACAGGGTCTCTAGAAACTAGAATTATCATCAGCTGCAGAACATTCAGATTACAGTTTGGTTACATTAGAAGTAGGTGTGAGAGTGGGCCATTAAGCTCTTGGAATTGGCTTCATTATTCAATGAGAACATGGCTGGTAATGCACATTATCCAAAGTTATCCTCATATCCTTTGATATTTTTCACATCTAGAGATCTGGCAATCTCTGGCCTGAATATACTCACATCTGAGCCTCCACAGCCCTCTGCAGTAGAGAATGTCCAATATTCAGCATGCTCAGAGTGAAGCTGTTTCATCCTCATCTCAGTCCTAAATATCCTCCCCATATTCAGAGACAGTAAATAGATAATGAAAGAAATGACCTCCAAATCAGATACCTTTCCAATTGGCTAACGCGAAAAACTCGAGTTTTCTGCCAATCTACTTATCTTTTAGCTTCTGGGTCCTTGTACTAATACCTCCCCCCCCCCCCCATACACTGTACACTCCATTTCTCCATTAAAATATTTTTTTAATACAGTTTTGAGGTAGTAGTTTGGTCTACAACAAACATTTACCTGATCTCTAACCATGGACATTTACGAGGGAACTTGTAAAGTTATTACAACACTGTAAATAATTTGCCCAGCTATCACTGGTCTTTACCCTCCTAAAAGTCAGCTATTTTACCCTGACAGTCAGATGTGATTAACAAGTCAGTACCGATGGGAACAGGGAAGTTAGTCAAATAGCTTTAACACAAAATTCTGGCTTGAAAGGGTTCCCTTGCTAGTCTTTGCAAACACTCAGGAATGTTCAGGAGCAGAATACTGAAATTAAGGAAACAATGCAGATGGTTGCCTGTGGTTAATTTATACCAACAATATCTGACTCCCAACAACTTCCTCAATAACTTACTCAGATTAAGATGTGAATCATGATCACGTTTGGGAAGGGTCTGTCACATTCCTGGGCAAGATATAAATAAAACCAGTCATCCCTGTACATCCTATCAGTCCCTCCATCATAAGCTTTTCCGCATAATTTAATATCCACAACACTCAATGCTGCTCCAAACTTCCCTCTCATTCTCCTGAGCTCATTTTATTTACAGTTCATTAATTACTCCCACTCCACACATCTTCAGTGCTTTGAAATAAAGCACTTATGTAATCTACCTCAATTCATTATTTTCTAGCAGTGATCTCCTCACCTCCCATTTCTCACAGTCGTTTAAACCCTGAGTTTAATTCCTTCCCATCAGTACATGATGGGCTTCATTCAGCAAATTACTTAGATAATCACGAGCCAGAATATCATTAGCTATGAAGGGCTCTGTTTAACACCGATAATTACAGAATGACATCTGTAGCTGCAATTCATGTCAGCAATAAATGTTCCACTGGGTCATGTTTTGTGACAGAGTCACCAGAAACCATCCATGTTCATGGGCATTCGCACCTTCTCTGCTTATAGAACATAGAACAATACAACGCAGAACAGGCCCATTGGGCCCTCGATGTTGTACCGACATGTAAACTGATCTAAGCTCATCCCCTTACACTATAACCATCATCATCCATGTGCTTATCCAAGGACTGTTTAAATTGCCCTAATGTGGCTGAGTTAACTACACTGGTAGGCAGGACATTCTATGCCCTTACCACTCTCTGAGTAAAGAACCTGCCTCTGACGTCTGTCTTAAATCTATCACCCCTCAATTTGTAGTTATGCCCCCTTGTACAAGCCGACGTCATCATCCTAGGAAAAAGACTTTCACGGTCTAGCCTATCTAATCCTCTGATCATCTTGTATGTCTCTATTAAATCCCCTCTTAGCCGCCTTCTTTCCAATGAGAACAGAGCCAAGTCCCTCAGCCTTTCCTCATAAGACCTTCCCTCCAGACCAGGCAACATCCTGGTAAATCTCCTCTGCACCTTTTCCAATGCTCCCACATCCTTCCTCTATTGGGGCGACCAGAACTGTACACAATATTCCAAGTGAGGCTGCTAGAATTCTGTACAGTTACAGCATGACATTGTGGCTCCAGAATTCAATCCCTCTACCAATAAAATCTAACACACCGTATGGCTTCATAACAGCACTATCAACCCGGGTGACAACTTTCAGGGATCTGTGTACATGGGCTCCAAGATCCCTCTGCACATCCATGCTACCAAGAATCTTTCTATTGACCCAGTACTCTGCCTTCCGGTTATTCTTCACAAAGTGAATCACCTCACATTTAGTTGCATTGAATTCCATTTGCCACCTCTCAGCCCAATTCTGCAGTTTATCCAAGTCCCCCTGCAACCTGCAACATTCTTCCACACTGTCCACTACTCCACCGACTTTAGTATCATCTGCAAACTTTCTAACCCATCCACCTATGCCTGCATCTAAGTCATTTATAAAAATGACAGACAGCAGTGGTCCCGAAACAGATCCTTGTGGCACACCATTAGTAACTGGACTCCAGGCTGAATATTTTCCATCAACCACCACTTGCTGCCTTCCTTACAGAAAGCCAGTTTCTAATCCAAACTGTTAAATCACCCTCAATTCCATGCCTCTGCATTTTCTACAATAGCCTACAATGTGGAACCTTACCAAAGGCTTTACTGAAGTCCATGTATACCATGTCAACTGCCCTACCCTCATCTACATGCTTGGTCATCTCAAAAAACCCAATGAGGTTTGAGAGACACGACCTGCCCTTGACGAAACCATGTTGACTATTTGAAATCAAATTGTTGCTTGCTAGATGATTATAAATCCGATCTCTTATAATCCTTTCCAAAACCTTTCCTACAACAGAAGTAAGGCTCACTGGTCTATAATTACCTGGGTCATCTCTACTGCCTTTCTTGAACAAGGGCACAACACTTACAATCCTCCAGTCCTCTGGTACTAAATCTGTAGACAATGATGACTCAAAGGTCAAAGCCAAAGACTCCCTAGCTTCCCAGAGAATCCTCGGATAAATCCCATCCGGCCCAGGGGACTTGTCTACTTTCACTCCTTCTAGAATTGACAACACCTGTTCCTTACTAACCTCGATCCTTTCTAGTCTAATATCTCGTATCTCATTCTTCTCCTCTACAATATTCTCCTTTTCCTGAGTGAAAACCAATGAGAAATATTCATTTAGCACCTCTCTGATCTCCACAGGGTCCCACTTCCCACTTCTGTCTTTGACTGGCCCTATTCCTACCCTAGTCATCCTTTTATTCCTCACATACCTATAGAAAGCTTTAGGTTTCTCCTTTATTCTACCAGCTAAACACTGCTCGTGTCCTCTCTTTGCTCTTTGTAACTCTTTCTTTAAATCCTTCCTAGCTAATCTGTAACTCTCTATCGCTTCATCTGAACCATCTCATCTCATCAAGAAGCCTCTTTCTTCCGCTTGCGTTTTTTAGAAGAATATTTATCATTTCTACAGCTTTGGTTGACAAGTCTCACAAATGTCTTTCTGCCCCCCACTTGAATGCTACCCTGAAAGTCAGATGTACAACAAACTGCATGAAAGAAGTACAGAAAATTAACAGTTTAAAGTTCAGGCTGAAACCCTAACAAGATTGAGAGTAAAAATGGTTTTTAATACCTAGTCAGGACCGTTTGTGACAACACTGACATTTCTAATTAGAGGCTCAAGTATCAGTTTCAGCAAGGAGATAAAGGGCTGCGTGGTCTCCATCATGAGTCTATGACTCTGGCTAATGTGGAATGTGGTATTGCAATTCTCCTATCAACCACAACACAGAGGCAGTCCAAATGGAGGGACAAAATCTCTCCTGGACAGGGAATAAGAGAGACAGCAATGAGCACATAACCTTCAACTTTGGGACTTCGAGGGGAGAAAGTGTTTTCCATATATGACTTAGAGTATCTATATATACACATATACACACACACTGTTTGAGCTGACAGCAAGAGAGCTCAGCAGAGAGACAGCTCATGCAAGGACTGCTGCAGTGCTTCTAATAATTAACTGTTAGATAGCACTAGGAAAATAGTACAGATATTAGAACAGTTTGAAGGCAAGTACTAGAAATATTGTCCTATGGTATAAAAATATCCTCCTTTATCAACTGTCACTGCTCTTTTAACTCCCGCTGACTGAACAATTGCAGTGGAATGGATAGAATGGAGAAGCTGGGGTTATAGTAGAACAAAGGCAACTAACAGGAGACTTGCTTGGTGCTTAAAACCATCAAGAGTTTAGGTAGAGTAAATAAAAAGAAACTTTTATCCAATCACAGATGGAGAACCATGGGGACAACATTTACGGTTGGCAAAAGAATGAGTGGTGACATGAGGAAACATTTTATTAATATGAATGGTCAGAATCTGAAATACTGCAATTAATTAGATGAGAGAAATCACTTCAAAATTGTAGATTCCAAACACAAAGTAGAGAGATACTTGGGAAAATTTTCAAGGATGAGGGGAAACAGCTGGATGGTCTTTGATAGAGTTGATGTAGACTCAATGAGTTGTCGGGCTTTATCTGTGCTGTACCATTCCATGGGTTTTGCAGTGGAGCAGAAATTACTGTAATGGATATATACACCTATAGTAGTGCCTTGTTAAAAAAAAGTTGTCTAAATGATTTTTTAAATCACCGCATCCACTTATACAAGAAGTAGCTTTACAGTGTAAGCTGCAATGCAGGTTGCAATGATTACTTTGTGGGCTTCCTACACAGATTTCCTGATTGGATCTGAGTAACACATCGCGGAGAAGGTAACAAACACAGAGAATGTCAGAAAAGCTCAGCAGGTTTGGTAGCACCTGTGAAGGGACGTACAGAATTAATGTTGAGTCCTGTATGGCTCTTCAGTTCTGAAGAAAAATCACAGAGAACTTGAAACTTTAACCCTGCTTGTTTCACCACAGATGCTGCCAAATATGCTGAATTTCTCCAGCATTCTCTGCCCTTGTTTCTGATCTCCAGCATCCAAAGTATTGTGCCTTCATAACTTGAAGATAAACGCATAGTAGTGTGACTGTATGGCTTTCCCTATTAATCACTGGACGTTACATGTAACACACCTGTTTAAGAAAGGAAGGAGACAGATGACAGGAAATTATAGGGCAGTTAGCCTGACCTCAGTTATTAGTAAGATCTTTGAGTCATTTATTCAGGATGAGATTGCAGACTACTTGGAAGTGCATGGTAAAATGGAACTAAATCAGCACAGCTTCATCAAGGGGAGGTCTGTTAGAGATCAATCCAAAGATTGGATTAGATTCCCTACAGTATGGAAACAGGCCCTTTGGCCCAAAAGGTCCACACTGTAGAAACAGGCCCTTCTGCCCAACAAGTTCACACCAACCCTCTGAAGAGTAACCCATGCAGACCTATTCCCCTGTCCTATATTTACCCCTGACTAATGCACCTAACACTGTGGGCAATTTAGCATGGCCAATTCCACCTGGAATGCACATCTTTGGATTGTGGGAGGAAACCAGAGCACCCGGAGGAAATCCACACAGACACGGGGAAGAACATGCAAACTCCACACAGTTGCCAAGGCGGAAATTGAACCTGGGCCCCTGGCGCTGTGAGGCAGCAGTGCTGACCACTGAGCCACCGTACAGCCCAAGATGTGCAGATTGCCCACAATGTAAGTTAGGTGCATTAATCAGGGGTACATGTAGAGTAATAGGGTAGGGGAATGGGGAATGGGTCTGGGTGGGTGACTCTTTGAAGGTCGGTATGGACTTGTTGGGCCGAGGGCCTGTTTCTACACTTATTGATTTTTAAATTTTTCTAGAGCCAGTGGAGGTGATCTACCTGGATTTCCAGAAGGCCTCTGAGGGTGCCACACAGGGGGCTGCTGAATAGAACAAAGCTTTAGGGGCAAGCTGTGGCATAGATAGAGGATTGGCTGACTGGCAGAAGACAGAGTGGGGATAAGGAGACCTTTTCTCAGGATGGCAGTCAGGGACTAGTTGAGTTCAGCAGAGGTCAGCATTGGGATCGCAACAATTCACATTATACATTAATGATCTGTATGAAGGATCTGATGGGCATTGTTACTAAGTTGCACGTGGCATACAGATAAGTTGAGGGACAGGTAATGTTGAGGAAACGTGAATGCTGCAGAAGGACTTGGTCAGGCTGGAAGAGTAGGCAAACAAGTGGCAGATGGAATATAATGTGGGAAACTTTAATAGGAATGTAGAGGTATAGACTATTTTCTAAATGGGGAAAGGCTTTGGAAATCTGAAGCACAAAGGGACTTGGGAGTCCTCATTTAGGATTCTCAAGGTTAACATGCAGGTTCAGTTGGCAGTTAGGAAGACAAATGCAATATTAGCATTCATTTCATGAAGGCTAGAATACAAGAGCAGGGATGTACTGTTGAGGCTAAATAAGGCTCTGGTCAGACTTCAACTGGAATATTGTATGCAGTTTTGAGCCCCGTATCCAAGAATATGCTGGCATGGAGGGCATCCAGAGGAGGTTTACATGATCCTGGGGATGAAGGGCTTGTCATAAGAAGAGTGATTGATGACTCTGGGCCTGTACTACATGGATTTTAGAAGGAGTGGGGTGGGGTGGGGTGGATTTCATTGAAACTAAGAATACTGAGAGGCATGGATAGAGCAGAGATGGAGAAGATTGTTCCACCAATTGAAGAGATTCGGACCAGAGGGCACAGCTGCAAGGTTTGTAGCTCAGGTTTAGGTTTAGGGTGTAGGCTTGCTCGCTGAGCTGTAGGTTTGATATCCAGATGTTTCATTACCTGGCTAGGTAACATCATCAATGGCAACCTCCAAGTGAAGCAAAGCTGTTGTCTCCTGCTTTCTATTTATATGTTTGTCCTGGATGGGGTTCCTGGGGTTTGTGGTGATGTCATTTTCTGTTTGTTTTCTGAGGGGTTGATAGATGGTATCTAGATCTATGTGTTTGTTTATGGTGTTGTGGTTGGAGTGCCAGGCCTCTAGGAATTCTCTGGCATGGCTTTGCTTGCCTGTCCCAGGATAGATGTGTTGTCCCAGTCGAATTGGTGTTTTTTTCTTCCGTGTATAGGGCTACGGGGGAGAGAGGGTACGGTTTCAGAGTGAAAGGATGACCCTTAAATGACGAAGAGGAATTTCTTAAGCTAGAGGGTGGGGAATCTGTGGAACTCATTACTGTAGAGGGCTGTGGAGGCCAGGACATTGAGAGTCTTTTATAAAGACAGTGATAGATAGGTTCATGATTAGTAAGGGGATCAAGTGTTACAGGGAGAAGGCAGGAGAATGATATTGAGAAACATACCAGCCATGATCAAATGGCAGGGCAGATTCACTGGGCCAAATAGCCTAATTCTGGGTCAAACTGATGAAAGACATTTCCATTGGTGGAACACAGACTTCCTCAGTGTGAAATAGTGTGAAGAAAGATTGCTCAGGTTGAACTCAAATTCTGATAGATGTGAACTCACTGCACAAGACTGAACCTTATTCACTGTCACGTGGTAACCTCAGTCAAGGGGGTAACACTGGAGGGCAAGTGTGGAAGACAGTAGTTCTTATTTATTCCTTATTTAATCCTCAGCACATAGACACAGTTGTATCTCAAGTGTTTGATTGATCAGAATGGAGAGAATCTACCAGACCAAGCATACCAAAAGAACATTTATGTCCCTCGAAATGGGATAGACATTGCTTGCTAAATGACTTGCCTGCACCAGTTTCTGAGGATGATAACTTGACTGGTCTCAAACCAGGTCTAGAAACTGGACATAATTGGGAGATTATGAGGAGGAAGATTAATTTGTCATGACTTATGTTCAGTGAGCTGGTTAAGGAATCAGACTAAAACTGTTCCAGCTTGTATCATAGCAAGTATGGCCAATGGCAGGAAATAATTCCAAAAGCAAAAGGACCTCCATTTCTCAGAGGCTTATTGAAGCTTGGGTTGTGTGAATGAGGGATTTGTGTTGCCAGCACTACAATAATCGGGAGCACCTCGAGATGCACAAGCAACCGAATATTTATTGGGGGTTTTGCACTGTCGACTTGAATGAGATTTCACTTGAAATTTCACATTTTGCAACTAGCACTGTAAAAGCTTCTACAAGGTACAATACATCAAAACAGAATCTTCTGAGTACAGGTTTATAAATATACCACAACCAGTTGGTTTAGGCAGCGGGGAGAAGTGGCTGATCCGAGTCCGACATTAAAGTAACATTTTCCTGCTTCAAAAAGATGGCTGTACGTCAAAGGAATACTCCGGCTGGTACCTGGAGGTGGGACAATTGCTTGGAGGTGGTAAAAGTTATCAAGTCTGTAAGTTATCAATTCTCTTAAATGCACAAAATTAAACACACCTTAAAACAAAGAGATGCATCATCTCTAGGGAAACATTTATTTCAGATTTTTTACATTCATTTTTACTAAATAACCATTCTGAAAAGAACTCACGCCTAGCGCAAGAGCAAATCTAAACTATACCGAACATTGGTGCTGAATACTTTCTTTGCTCACTCAGTGAAACAGCAGAGGAGAACCATGAAATTGCATTAAAGGTTTGCCCACTGATGTGTGATGTATGAACATTTAAATAAGAGGAGCAGTGGGAAGTTTAAAGACAGTGCTTGAACAGTAATGGGAAATACTCAAATCCATAACAAGCATCAAATCAGAATTAGAATTTGAATTTGAATTACCAGCCTGTTTTCTAGGATCTGAAGGAAGAGATGATGATTATGGCCTTAAACAATACCAAATACAAATCAACACAAATGGAAAAGATAATTTCCAATCTTATCTGTACAATAACATATTTGAAACATTAGTATCTCAAAGGGGAGGCTGTACCAGAAGAGAGCAAGTCTTATTGAAATGCAGGCCACTTGGGGGGGAAAAGGACATGGGAAAATGGTTTAGAGAGGAAGCTGTTGTAATCGCAAGAGCAAGTTTGTCTATTCTAACGTTGACACCACAAACTATACTCAACAGGATTCAAGTGACTGAATGTGATGTACAATTAGCAGAAATTTAGTGAGCACTGGTTTGGGTGAAACCCTGTCACACTGTACATGACAGTCCAGTATTGACACACAAAATGATATGCAATACCAGGCCCACAGCTTCTCTCAGTTGTCAGTTTGCTTCAGGTTGAGAACTGATTTCAAGCCACTGACAATTCAATGCTGTGACCCAGTGTTGCTCTATTACTGGAGGTGTTGTCCTAATGCATTGCAACTAGCTGCACTGCAGAAACTCACTCTTTTGATCGCAAATCCTTCCTTTCTGTTTTGTGGTCAATTGTGTTGGATGTGTTTTAATACATTAAATTACAGCTGATATCAGAAGCTGGGGAGGGAGATTGATGAACACCCTCCCCTCCTTATAAATACCCCCAGTCAGGGACCAAAGCATCATAGGGTCACCAAGTCAGATTAGTAGAGCTCCTTCAGGAGAATTCACTGTCAGTTTCTTCCCCACGTTGTGAGAGAAGCAACCTGGGCTGTGTTCAGCAACACCTTGAACCTGACCAGTACTGTTGCTCAGGGTAGTTGTTGGGAACACAGAGTGCAAATTAGGCTCACACTGAAACATAACTTACAAGAGTCACTGTGGCCACTGTACAGGTAGTCAGTGGGTCTGTATCTGAGTCCACTCGGAGCAACTCCAAAGCATCGGAGAAATCCTTCCAAGATACTTGCAATCTCTATGGTGTTCAAGCATAAATGAACAATGGCGTTAACTGTTTCCAGTACTGGTCTCTCACAGATAGAAACAAGCTGACCAGATTAATAAGAAGCCTCTTCAATCTACTGATGCGTCAGAGCACATTTCTCCATTGAAACCTGCCATTGGATCTGACATGCAAACGGTCTCATATTTAAAAATAAATCATAACATAACTGGAAATAAAATCTGCATCTTTATATCCCATGAGTTAAGGCATTCTAGTTCAGTCCTCTTGACAATTCTTCGAGCAATCTGTGCTACAGCTGCTTCTGAGTAGCTGAGCTATTCCTGTATCTCACTACTTGGATAGATAAGGCAAGTCCCAGGCAGTTTCCTGTGCACACTTCCACATTGCACGCATAAGCCGTGTGAAGCCGGTATCCTTTGGTTTTTCCAGTCCACGCATCAGTCGTTGTTTCATAATGGAAATGAACTCCCTGTTGCTCAGCTCCCCGTTTCCTGCAAGACATTTTAAGATCTTGATCAGTAATCTACTTGGCTCTGCAATAGGAAATCATAGTGGTGGCACAGCTGCATTGGATTGAATTCACTCAGTTACACTTTGAGCAGTTCTGGAATGTCATTAAGTTGATTCCAAGGGACCTAGTGGTCAAAAGGATTCAAGCAATTGGACAATCTGAGACGTAAGCCAAGATTTACTAAGTAGTAAAGACTGTTGCAGTTTACACAACTTACCAGTATCAGAAAACAAGCAGGAAGTATGCATTACAAGGTATTTGGCTCCTGTCAAGAGTCATTCACTTCAGCTTGAAGTGCTACCAATTCTGATTTCACCAAGTCTTCTCCTTACTTTGAGGCTCTGTGCAATGTGGCCAGTAGAGCTGTAGGATGCTGTCATGATCACAAGATTACAGCTGTGAGGGTGTTGGGAAGAGTTAGGGATGATGGGCAAATCCCACACTACCTTTCTCTGTTGAAACCTACCATTGGATCTGACAAGCAAGAAGTCCCACACTTAAAAAAACCATAACATGTGGCATTCAGAGAACTGATGGCATCCCAGTGACAATGCATCGTTAGTCTCTCAGGGTAAAGTAAAAATGATTAAACTAGTCCTTTGCTCCCAAACCCAAGAGATTCCAACACCATATTCAACTAGGGGAATACCACCAGCGCTGAAAATGTGTTGCTGGAAAAGCGCAGGTCAGGCAGCATCCAGGGAACAGGAGAATCGACGTTTCGGGCATAAGCCCTTCTTCAGGAAGAAGGGCTTATGCCCGAAACGTCGATTCTCCTGTTCCCTGGATGCTGCCTGACCTGCTGCGCTTTTCCAGCAACACATTTTCAGCTCTGATCTCCAGCATCTGCAGACCTCACTTTCTCCTCAAAGAATACCACCAGCTGCAAGTTTCCCTCCAAGTCACACACTATCCTGACTCAGAAATATTCTTTTAGTGTCACTGGTTAAAATTTTGGAGCTCCCTCCCTAGTGACACCAAATAGATTGCAGCAGTTCGAAAAGCAGCTCATCACCACTTTCTCAAGGGCAACTAGGTACGGGTGAAAAATGTTGGCCCAGCCAGCAAAGGCCATAGCTACTGAATTAATAAAAAGTATCCTGGATTTATTTACATGGTCTGCTTCAGTTAAATCTGTACCTCGAATTGAGCATACTTTGAAGTAATTCCAGCCAACTTCCTCAGTTGTAACTTACTGCCTTTGGTCTCTATCCTTGTTAAGGTGAATAAAGGCTGCCATTGTATATTTTGTCATTCTCTAAGCAGACTGTCCAAAGAATGTAAACTAGATAACAAATAAACAGCAGTATTGTTGTATTGGTCCCATTGACCCAGGCCACTGTAACTCAAGAGTAATGCGGGTTTAAGGGCAGAGCCAGTGAACATAAGGGGCACACATTACTACTATACACCTTGATTTTCCAGGTTTAAGAATTAAAAATTCTCATGGCGGAAGGAGATATTTTTCCATTGCTAAACAAAGGTACTCTAGGCTCTCCTAACATTCAGTTTGCTCAGCTGCATTCTGAGTTGATTTCTGCAGAGAATTTCTCCCTGTTCATTAATCTTTTCAGTCGTGAGATGTACTGCTCAGATCCTGTTTTGCAGCTAAAAGGATCTGGGACTTCTCTTTCTAGACCTGCAAACATTTCATTTGTTAAAATAGGTCATTGTGACAACTAGTGGTTCTGATGGGAGGCAATGTACCTAAATCAAGATTTCACAGTCAACGTGTCCTTTCTGCTGCGTTGTAAATTACGTGACATCAGGGATCGTTATTCACTTGTTCCTGTGAAGAAACAAACTGACTCGGCCAAACAGCCGACTTTATTAATGGGGCAATGGAAAGAATGGAATGGGGTGAAATCATCCTAAAGACCTGTGCTCGGTGGTCAAGAATTTCACAGAATCAGATGTCAGGAAAATAAGCAGGGGTTTACTGGCCCCAAAACGTTATAGCCAATTCTCTACAGAGGGCAAATTCACAAATATGGATGGTTAACTAGCTAATGGAGGAATGAGATTATTGTAAAAGCAACACCCAATGATCTATCTTGGGTGCTCTGCTTCTGGTGTAGAGGGAGAGACAGACAGACAATGATTGCCTGACCCTATTTTAAAAAACTCTACAGATTGAGGTGGGACAACCAAAGATGATGCTGAAGTTTTTTTGGGAATTTCTGAAACAAGTAATTCTGAATGGTACAAACAAGGGACCAATCAGGAACAGACTGACCAGCCAAGCTCTTCAGCTTCCAAAAGACATGCCCGATATGCTGGCAGTTTAGATAAAGTAAGCCTCGAGCAATAATCTCAGATATGTCTGGCGGACAGGACGGTCAGGGCAGCAGGATGAGAGGGTACTGCATTAATACTAAATTTGAAACAGATTTGAGAAATGATTCTGTCAACACAGAAGGTGGTTAACAGTTGCAAATATCAGACAGGAAGCCTGGGTGAAGGAACTGGAGTCAAATGGAGTCCTAAGATAAATTCCAGAATTGCAGCAGCAACTGGACCATTTTGTTTTAATATAACAAATGCTTCATATATCATCAGCGCTTGTAGAACTCTGTAGTATGTCTAGGCCAAATGCTGTAGCAAGTCTGTTCTCTAAACGGGAATGTGTGCTAAATGTTCTGAAGATAGTCTTTCCATAGAATTAAATATTTAAAAATATTGCATGAAAGTGATACATTTCTTGTTTTATTGAAAAATAAATTGTTCACAACCATAGCTGCTGCATAGCCCTTGTTGACTCAACTGACTATTCAGTGAATTATGCCAGGTAGGCAAACTGTGTGAACTTGCCTTATGAAGGAACGAGGTTCAAAATATGTGCAAATAATACAAGAAAATTCTATTAAAACTTACTTCTCAGTAACACTTACAGCATTTGAACATCATTCATGACAATTCCTCACTGGGGATGTGGTGGTGCAGTACTAATGTCAATGGATCAGTAATCTGGAGGCACAGGTTAATGTCCTGGGGATGTAGGCTCAAATCCCACTATTGCAGCTGATGAAATTTAAATTCAATTTAATAAATCTGGAATTGAAAGGTGGTCTCAGGAATAACAACCATCACTGACTGTTGTAAAACTATCTGGTTCACAAATGCCCTTTCAGGAAGAAAAATTGTCATCCTTACCTGGTCTGGCCTCCATGTGACTCCAGACCCACAGCAATGGGCTCTTAACTGCCCTCTGTTCAAGGACAACTTGGAACAACAAACGCTGACCTAGCCAGTAATGCCCTCATCCCATAAAATAATGACCTCCAGGAACATTTGTACTAACATTGGCACTATTTTATTCAGCCTTACTTCTGCTACCTATCTAAATAACATCAAGAACAGCCCATTTGATCAGAGAAGAGGTAAATTTCTGGGCTGTGAATTACAGGAAAGCAAGGTGACTAACTCAACCTTAAGGTAAAACCGACCACTGCAATCTATCCTAAAGCCTTCGAGTTTATAGCTCAGTTTCAGGCTTTAACATTTTGCAAGGTCCTTCATGCAAAACTTTGCAGAGCTGTTAGTACCTCTGTCTGCTAGGGTGGGTGGAGTTGCAAAAAGGCCAGTTTTTTTTCCTGCAGACAACTACCTCATACTGCAGTAAGTATGCTGGGAGGTGTAAACACATGATGGACCTTGAACAATGAAACTCAAATGTCCCCCTTAGTAATCAATGTTGAGAGAGTGTTGCTGGAAAAGCACAGCAGGTCAGGCAGCATCAGATGAGCGGGAAAATCGAAGTTTTGGGCAAAAGCCCTTCATCAGGAAGGACTTTTGCCTGAAACGTCGATTTTCCTGCTCCTCGGATGCTGTCCGACCTGCTGTGCTTTTCCAGCAACACACTTTCAACTCTGATCTCCAGCATCTGCAGTCCTCAGTGGTCCCTTAGTAATCACACTGCTTCATTAAAAGTAATACTCATTAAAAGTAGCTGTTGCTGTACTCTGCAATGACAAAAGAATATATGGTCTTTGTCTGATTTCACATTTACAATTTCAATAATGTTGGGAGGGGACTTTCAAAGAAAATGAGAGTTTGAATATGGTGGCTTTACTGAAACAAGGATACTTCAAGAGACTCACCCTGTTATAATCTATATGGAGATCCCAGACTCAAGATGGTTATTAAAATAGCTTCAGACGAGAACAAAGCCAAACAAATTTAACATGATAAATAGGCATTATTTTTAAATGATTCAACGCTAACCTTTAAAATCCCCAGATATGGACTTTGACTATCTCTATCTTCCTGTCCCGAAAGACAATGAAATAAGAGGAGGGAATTAAACAAATTGCCTCTTTGACCATCGGGTTGGTTGCTGTGATGGGTCTTCAAGATTAACTTTAAAAAAGGGTTATCCCAAGAATCCTCACTTGAGATGGGGACAGAGGCAAGGAACCTTTCGAGCTATCTATTCTTTTATTCCAGAAGAATTGCTATACATATCCAGTGTTCAGAAATAACACAACTTGATGCAATATGTCAAATATGCGTTAAAACAGGCAGTTCCAGTGAAACCTTAATTAATTCATACAGATAGTGACAATTCTGATAGGGCTCATAACCAGGATCTACTATATTGGAAACAGTCAGTGTTTACAGATTGCAAGGGCAAACCTGTTAAATGCAAGTCTTACTGGGAATCATTTCTTAGCTCGTGGATACAAAGCCAAAACCGTCAAATTACTAATATGAAGAACCACATCACCGGGGAAGTACACTAAGAAAGCAACAGTCTTACTTGGACCTCTGAGGTGTGTGTGTGGTAGTGACTTCCAAAGCCGAAAGTCAATGCACTGGCATGCTGAGATCATAACTGATGTGCATGGAACCTCAGAGGGTTCACACTGGTGATAATGTCATTGGACAAATGCCCGGCTAATGTTTTGGGAAAATGAGTTCAAATCCCGCCTTGGTGGGTAATGAAATTTGAAGTCTTGGGGGGAGGAAAATGAGTGCCATATAATCACTGTCAATTGTTGTAAAAACATATCTGGTAAACAATAAGGAGCAATGATAGGTCATTCAGCCCAACACATCTACTCCGACATTCAATGAGATCATGGCTAATCTGATAATCCTCAGCTTTCCACTTTCGTGCCTTTCCCCCATAATACTCAATCCCCTTACTGTTTACAAATCTATTGCAGTGCTGTATATGACCCAGCCTTGACAGCTGTCTGCAGTAAAAATTCTACAGATGGACTACCCTCAGAGAAGAAATCCTGCTCGGAAATCCTTTCCTGGTCTCACCTACCTGTGTCTTTAGAACCAATGTAATATGGTTGACTCTTAATTGTCCTCTGGGAATAAATGATGGTCCAGCCAACGAGGCCCATATCCCACGAATGAATATTAAAAACATCTCTTATTTTGAAAAGTGATTAATAAAAACTAACCCTTACAACAGCAAGAATCAGCTGAGTAAAATGATAAGACCATGAAAATGATAGGCTCACACCAATTATATCTATCATTATATCACAGCATTAATTAATACCTGGTGGGCCATAGTTAATGGTGCATATATCCAAACCCATGAGAGCAATGCACTCTTTAGTGTCAATATGACAATCTTGAGAAAGCAAAACTCTGACAGTTCAGAATGAAATATCTATTCTAACTGAGTTTCCAATTATTTTTGGCATAATTCCATCTCTGCAACCTCAACCATTTATGTTCTTGTATGGTTTGGTTCATCAACCAACACATGTTAAGCTGACTACCCCAATATTGGCTAAAACTCTTGAAAATTAAATCAGTTCAAAAGGAAAATGAATCAGTTCAGGATTTGATTCAATGTCCTCGAAACCTTAAGAAAGAGAACCTAGCTTTTCAGATATCAGCAAGTGGTCCTGAGGAGAAAACAGGATGCAAACAATGCTTTGAACAGGTAGAAGACTGTTACTGCATTACCCGGGTATATGCAGAAAAGCTACCCTCATATTGATATGAGTGGCAAAGATTGCTAACTAAATTACAAAACTCTGCTCACCCTAAATCTACCGCATCTTTTTGAACTCAGATACATTCTCATAAGATCATGATGGTGAACCAAAAAATAAAGTGTTTTCAGATCCAACTTGCCTGTCAGACAATATGTCTCTCTAGTTCAAATTGATTGTTTTGATTCTGACAGAGGGACAAACTAGTCCTTTTACTCTCTGTTAATGAAGGATTTTCTTAAAATTCAATAATAATTTATTCTTCAAAATTCTGCGCTGATCTCTTTAGAAACACAAAGTTATGACAGGATGCAGGAGATAGATCAGAGATTCCTGAATTACTGTAAGACACATAATTCTGAATCATCGCATGATATACATCACCTAGATGGACCTTGCCAAATTAGACACGAATTGAAAAAGGTCCTTGTTAAGAATTTTCCTGATGCATTCCTTACTTGTGATATGCCAGAAATGTCTTATTTTACTCAGATACCTCATACCATGCAAATTAATGCTGAAGTGCTGTTCTAGTTTTAAAATGATTGAAATCTCAGTGGGAGGTAACAAGTGTGATCGATCTATTCACTACAACCTAGGACAGTTAAGGTAAACGTGCTTAGAGACAAAAAAGCTGCAGTGCTGGAATCCAAGGTGGTCAAGCAGGAGGCTGGAATAACACAACAAGCCAAGCGGCATGAGGAGGTGGAGAAGTCAATGTTTCGGATGTAACCCTTCTTCAGGTCTAGGGGTGGATGTAAAAGGAGCTACAGATAAAGGGGGGTGGAGGGAGGGTGATGTGGATTTAGGTAAACACAGGTAGAGGGAATGACCTGGTTGGTCGGTAGGAGGAATGAATGGGAAGGAAGGTTGATCAGAGGAATGGAAGGGAGGGGGAGGCGCTGGGAAGGGAGGTTATTTGAAACTGTAGAACTCAAAGGTTCATTGTTGTGTTCTCCCAGCCTCCTGCTTGTCTATCTAAAGGTAAACGTGGAGCACCCTTCTTTGTATTGCACAAGTCTCTTCTGCTAGCACACACACCTATTGTAAGGATAATCAAGTTGCCAATGAAAATTTCACCCAGGATACTTTGAATTCTCTAGCATCAGAGTTCATCCATTTTACTCCTCATGTTAGGGTGTCAGCTGGGGCACACTTAAGAGTAAATGATAAATATTTGTTTATACCAACAGAACCATACCATCTTAAGATCTGACAGCTTCTGCTCAATCCTATGTCTCTAACTAATCATCATCGTATGGTGGAACAGTTAACAACACTTCTCTCCTGATATATTAATCCAATTTTGAGAAAGCAAAGATATTTCAAAATCAGTTCTTTAAAGATCATGTAAACTTTAATAATTTCACTAAAGATCTCCCTTAAAGAATATTTCCTCACTCCAGCAACCTTTTCTGCTGCTGGCAGTATCTGTCCTTACAGTGAATCAGTGGAGCAATGATCATGAGTACTGCCACATAAAACTTGCTGATTTTATTAAATTCCAGAAGAATTTACAGTCACTGATATTCAAACTATCCCCCAAGAACTCCCTTCCACCAGGGGAAGACTATTCCAAATGTCCCCTTATAAAACTCCAGTCTAATCTCCTGGAGTGATACAGTGCAGAAGGTAGCCTTTGTGTCTGCATTGACTCCCTGAGCATGTTGACCTATTGCCAATCTCCTGCCTTTTTCCCCTCCCTGTAAGACTGCACATTTTTTTCCATTGGAATAATCATTGTGTGCCCTTTTGAATGCTTCTAGTTAAGCCCCTTGGACAAAGAAGAGTGATTATTTTCTAGGTTTGGCATACTACAAGAGAAAAAGCCATTGACAAAAACACACCTCAAGCTCGGCATCACATCGGAGCCTGGATCTCCTGCTTACAGTCTCACTGACAAGGTGAACTGAAATCTATTACAAGCAGTGGAAAATTCTCAAGCTTGACCTCATTAAGACCTGAGGGTTCTTATGCTTAAATATCCTCATGATCGGATGGTCCATCCACGCTTGAAGCCGAATTCCACTTTTACCTCTGGGTTATACAATTTCCTTTGTGAACTCCACTGCTTTGGATGGTAAGTTTTTAAGAAATATTCTTTCAAGAAATGAGTGTGTGGCTGGTAAGGCCAGCATTTGTTTCCCATTGTTAAGTGCCCTTGAACGGAGTAGTTTTATAGCTCAGAGGTAAGACTTAACCACATGTCAGTCAGACCATGTTAAGACAGCAGACTTTCTGCTCTAAACATCTGTTCTTACTAGCATCACTTTCTGAATTATTAGTTCTCCCCTCACTTCCCTCCTTGCATGGAGAGGTGTGCCATAGTGTCAAAATCCAAAATCAGATGGCAACAGATTTATATTCCTTATACAGACTAAACTGGCCTCAGATTTGCAACAAAGCTCTGATAGCCGTGCTTGGATTGCTGGAATTTGGACAGATCATACTGGTTAAACACAAGGCTTAAAATCAACAAATTAATGGGCACTAGTGCCACCTCATGTGATTGACCTCAGACCACAAGCTGCCACATTGCATCAACATGGATTGACATGAAGAGGGTATTGACTGAGGGAAGAGATGACCCTGTAATTGAATGTACAATTGCTTAGTTCAAAAGGGAGAAAAAAAAAATCGAAGCAGGGTAACAATGTGACAGGCCTGATGGACAAGCAGCGGCAGACAGAAGTTTTGAAGTGGCTTTTGAAAGTGAAGAAAAGAGACAGAGAAGAGGAAAGGCTTTTGCACCAGAATTTCTAAATGAGGGGCTGAAGGTTTTACCCCTGAACTAGTATTGGAAGATTGGAGACTGAAAGGTGGATGATAGGATGGAGTTCTTTGGTTTCACTCACCGTCGCTATCAAACAAAGCAAAAACAACATCACAAACGTGATCGGAAAGTTCCACATGTGCCACTGTCCTGGCGACCTGCTTCATGGTTGCTGTGAAGAGAGAGACATTCAGTAACTATTTTCAACAAAGAATTCTGTGCTTACAACTGTAGGCCTAGTAGCCACATTTCCCACATCATTCAGACAGTGTAAATATAGATTGTCAAACACAATCTGTTCCGAACCTGATTAAAGTTGCTCAAGCAAAACGATGTACAGACTTGAAGATTCTGCATGAGTTCAGTTACTTCAGGAGCTGAATCACAACTGGCAAAGTCAGAACCAATCTAGACTTTTTAATTATAAAATGGACCTGCAAAGTTTCAATTCAAACTCTGATCAACTTTAATTCATAGCATGTGGTAACCCTGCTCAACTCAAAAAATTATTTGGCTGTCCAATGCATGTATTGATCATTTCCCAACACCAATCTTGCTGGTTTGAATTCATCTGGCCACCACAATTTAAAATGTTTTTCTGAATTTAGTTTTCCATGCTGGTTACCAACTTACACATGGCTGCTCTGATTTGCACTTTCTAAACCTTAGAATCTCAAGCTTCTCCAGTTCTTTCTCACAACTCAAACCTCTGACATGAGGAATCAGACTTATGGCTTCCTTCTCCACCATGTCTAGCCAAGAAGAACTATGTTTCAGCGATTTGCACCACAGAATATGACTGTTACGCAGGCCTTTTATTTGGGCGGTTGTGTGGTGGTGATGGTTGGAGTCAAAAACCAGGAGACACAGTCTTAGGATAAGGAACGACCATTTAAGACTGAGATGCAGAGGGATTTCTTTACTCAGAGGATGGCGAAATTTTGGAATTCCCTGGTGTTCAGGACAGCAGAGGTTCAGCTCAAACATTAAGCATGTTTGTGGATGAGATTTCTACAAACATTCTAAATATATCCAGGAAAGAAGTGTTGAGGTAGATCAGCTATGATTTCACTGAATGTCACAGCAGGCTCGAAGGGCTGAATGGTCCACTTCTGGTACTACATCTTGAGTCCTTATTTCGAAATTCTGCTGGCTTATTAATGCTCTCCATTGCTGAGATTCAGAGCCTTTACTATGAGCTTTACAAACTAATGAATGGAGGTGGTGGCAATATGACAGCCAGAGCTATACTGCATTCAGTGACTCCATGATAAAAGAAGACAAGGGAGAAATTTAGACAAGGCGGCCATCAATAAGGGCATGGCCTTGAAGATATGCTTTGCAAAACCTATGATGTGGAGGTGCCAATGTTGAACTGGGTTGGACAAAGTTAAAAATCACATAACATCAGGTTATAGTCCAACAGGTTCATTTGGAAGTACTTGCTCCTTCACGAAGGAGCAGCGCTCCAAAAGCTAGTGCTTCCAAATAAACCTGTTGGACCATAACCGGGTGTTGTGTGATTTTTAACTTTGTAAAACTTGGTACATGAGTTTGACAAAATAGCGACATAATATGATGATGTTAAGCACATGTATGTTAACTTCAAAGGCAGAGAGAAAATGTCTTCAAGTATACCAATGACCCTGGTTTGATTCCAGTCTCGGGGGATGGTCTGTGTGGAGTTTGCACATTCTCCCCATGTTTGCTTGCATTTCTGTTGGGTGCTCCAGTTTCCTCCTACGGTCCAAAGATGGGCAGGTTGATTGCCCATGCTAAATTGCCCCGTAGCGTCCAGGAATGTGCAGACCAGGTAGATTAGCCATGGGAAATGTTGGGTAACAGGGATGGAGGTGTGAGGTGTCTGCATGGTGCAGACTCAATAGGCTGAAAGGCCTCTATGATTCTATCTGATAAATATATTTTAAGTGATGGTTTCCACTTTTCCACAAACTGGACTAGAGAGCTCAAATGTGTTAAAAAATGTACTATTAGCTGATTATACCTTTATCAATTGAGGCCCCAGCCATGTGGTAGAAGCTCAGTGCAGTGTCCACATCATTAATATTCTTCAGAAAGGTGAAGAAGTTTTCTACCTCCTCAAAGGTGATGCCCTGCAAAAGGAAACAAATGACATGAAATGAGGACCTATGTGGGAAAACACCATTTAAGCAAACACAACACCCAGAGTCCACTTTGTGATATGCGGGGACAATGATCTTTAGGCATCTGGCAACTGTGTGCAGATACACCCCTGGCTCCATTCTCCAATACTACAGCCCTTGGCAAATGGATTCTGGTAGGAGTCAGTGCATGACTTTGCTTAACTTGGGGATTTTGGAGTTTTGTAATTGTCTAATCGCGATTGGTGAGGTGGTCAGGTTTTGGCGATGTCTTGAGCCATGAGAACTGAGACCATCCCAAATGCAATTCAATAAAACAGGTGGAAATAAGCAGCACTAAAGTGTCTCTTCATAACTTGACTATAGCATAGAACAGGCAGTAAAACGCCTCAACTTGTATTTAAGTAGTGCCTTTAATTGTAAAGCTTTTCAAGGTCTTTCTCAGGACTGTTAACAAAACCATGGTGAAAGCGATGATTCCTTTTGCTATTACATGAAAACTCTAAACACTGGTTTAATACTCTTACAGATCAAAATGACACACACAGACACAAAATTCCGCACATAAAAGCAAACTAGCATGGGCTGCCATTATTTACAAAGTTAACATTTCACAAAGTGTCAGGAACCATGCTGGCCAGTTTCTTACACTGTTAAAATTGGAAGCGAGTTAAATGTTTGCTATAAAAAGGGTGCAAATAAGTCCACAATGATTTCTAGTCTACCATAGTCCATTCCTGCAGAAACAAATGGGGACAGAATTGATCTTAAATCATGTCCGGACGATGTGCATCATGCACGTTTGCATATGGAGCCAAGTGTAATGTGAACTTACTCCAAGAAGGACTACATAGACATTGTTGTACTTTCCAGTCATAATGCAATTCAAACTTTGTTACGTTCTTAACTTCTGAAGTATGTTAACTTGTGGTTCAGCCCTACATGTATACTATTGTTGCTAAATGGGAACCAATAACAGTGTGACATATCTTGACTCATACCTCAGCTATTTCTTTGCTCAATCCAGGAGTGCAGTGAGAAGGGCTCATTCTTCAGGTAACCCAAAAATCCTCTTCCCATACACTTAGATGGGAATGTTCAACTTAAAAATCAAAACGTTTGCAGCTTGCGTGTATTTCATTCCAAAGATAAATAAACAGAAAACAGCTTTCACCTGCGTTGACTGATTTGCCGTGATAAACTTTTCATCTTTCTTTATTTACTGTGTAAAGACTGCTGCCAGATTACAATAAAAAACCCAGTGGCACTGAAAATGTTATTCATGAGTGACAGATCACTTGCCTTACTTCGGAATACTGGTTATCACCTGATAAATGCTTCAGTGATGACAAATTAATAAGGTGAAGTTCCATTTTTATGTTTATCCTGCAATTATACTGACTTCTGGAGATCTTGTCGATTGTTAGGTAAAACTGTCAAAAACGATAGATTAAGCAGCCTTTAGAAAAACATTTGCTGCATGAATAGGGAACAGCAATTCATATTGAATAATAAGAATTTAAATGGAATAGAAGATTAGGCAAGGTCTGATGTGGAGATGAGATAGTCATAAGAACTGTACTTCTGTTGAATATAAGCTGTGTGATTTATACAAATTTTAATATCATTTATTTTACAGTTTAAGTTTTGCACTAGTGGATTTGGTGTGGCTTATGAAGGGCTTAAATGATTAAATTGTAAGTATTTCTGTAATGGTGGAAATATTTTAATACAGTATGAGGAGGAAAATTCCTGGAGAATAATGGATTTTGTTTTCACTGGGACAGTTTTGCAAACAAACAGAATTAACAGTGATGTGCATTAGCCTTCAGTTAGAAGATTCTGGAATCTTGAGAAGAAAAACCCAGAGCCTGAAGAAAGCCCTTTTGATTTCTGTTTGTATAGGTCTTGGCTGAAGCTGGATGTCTAAAGTCAGTTGCTCCTGATAACAAAGGAAATTATTTCGAACTGTTAAAGAATATAATGTAAGGAATGATATTGTGGCCACAAGACCAGAAGTGGTTGGTTAAAACCCTGAAGAGGTTATTTGAAGACAACGGAGTCTATGTTCATTTGTATGAAGACTCAAGGAAGAGGCCATCAAAATTCTCAAGACTAGGAATTGAAGCAATTGATAAATTAAGATCTCTAGATATGAAATGGAAGGAAATTCTTTCTGGTGTGAGTAATGCAAAGGGGTGTCATTGAGACTAACAGGAATGTATTTTACAAAGTCTTTCTAAACTTTTAAACTTGCGTTATTTTGCTTAATAAAATGTTCTGTGTTACTGTTAAAACTAAATCTGCAGTAATGCTGCTCATGTTTTAGTGAAAGACCACCTTTTTAAAATGAGAAGAAAAAGTAAAGCATTATCTATCATGTCAGATTTAAGGGGTGTTCTGTGAAACAGTGGTAGTATTTGTACATCTGAGCTAAGAGCCCTGAGTTTAAGTATCACATGCTCCAGAGGTTTGTAAAAACGTCTGACCACACTAATTAGATAATTTAAGTGTCAGTTAAGCCTCATCCACTAATCAAATGAAATACTAGCAATTACTGTAGTCTGTTCTGCACAATAACTGATCACAATGTTCAGCGATCTTTCAAGTTTAAACCTGTATTATAACTCAACTGCTGTTATGAGAACACTGAACCTTTATTGTGGCACAAAGAATGATTTACCAAGAGTGCTCAAGACTTCCTGAGAAGCCTTGTTTTTGCAGCTATTATCCATACTGACAATATCTATTATCGCATTGATTGAAACAGAGAAGATTGAAACAGAAGCAGACTCATTAATCTTTCGAGCCTGCTCTGCCATTCAATATGATCATGGCCGATCATTCGACTCAGTACTCTGATCGCCATATCCTTTGATCCCTTTAGTCCTAAAAAAAAGTATAAACAAACATTCTTAAGTCTTCAATATTTTGGCCTCAACTATTTCCAAGAAAACTGCACAGGCTCACCACGCTCTGGCGAAGAAATTTCTCTCAATTTCTGACCTAAAAAGGCATAGGAGAAAGTGAGGACAACAGATGCTGGAGATCAGATCAGAGAGTGTGGTGCTGGAAAAGCTCAGCAGGTCAGCCAGTATTCGAGGAGCAGGAGAATCGACGTTTCAGGCATAAGCCATTCATCAGGTTTCCTGAAGGGCTTATGCCTGAAATGTTGATTCTCCTGCTTCTTGGATGATGCCTGACTTGGTGTGCTTGACCTAGGAAGGCCTACCAGATATCCTTAGACTATATGCCCTGGTTTTGGACTCCCCAGTCATTGAGAACATCCTTCCTGTATCTATAAAACAAAGAACTGCAGACGCTGGAGATATGAAACAAAAACAGAAATTGCTTGAGAAACTCAGCAGGTCTCGCAGCATTGCTGGGAAGAAAGCAGAGTTAATATTTCGAGTCCAGTGACTCTTCATTGGAACTGCATATGAATCTTCTTGCATGTATCCTATCTAAACCTGTTAAGAATTAATAAGTTTCTAGGGATTCCATGCTGACGCTCTCTGATTCCATCACTAATCTTCCAAGTGCTGTGCTACTGCACTTTTTATAATGGATGAATATCCACATTTCTCTCGGGCTGTACATCAATTAATAGAACTGCACTTCAGTGTTATTTAAGTGGTAAACAATCTAAAGTTTAAGAATTAAATGGTGCAATTATAGCAGTGCCACCACCTTGAGCAGAAATCTTGAAAAAAAAGAACACTTGTTTTGACAAAGCAATCTTCTGTACTGTCCAGTGCCTATGGTAATGAGCTGACCCAGTGAATAGAGAAAACCACATTCTGGGATTATGTTCTATTCCAGAACCAGAGCATATTCTGACCCAGAAGGTAGACTGCCAACAACTGAGACATGCTGACTTATGTAAAAGTCTCAACAAACCCCACAGCAGTTTGTGATCCTTTACCTTTTCGGAATGGTGAGTGTACTGAGACACCTACAGTATTAAGAATAAAGGCAAACAGTATCACATGCAGACTTTACCTGCCACGTTCTTACCTCTGCATTTTTGAATTGCTTTTTGATACTTTTCAACATTGCTGTGAGTTTCTTAGACTGAACGCCACTGTATGCCAACAACATGCTGCCAAACTGACGCTCTGAGATTCGTCCATTTACTGGGTCATGTCTATCAAACTGGGAGCAAGAAGAAAAGAGACGAGATGAGAGAACAACTTCTGACATTTTACTAAAGCAGCTCATTTACCTGATGTGGGACAAACATGTCTTCTGGCATAATTTTCAAGCTTTGCTTTTAATTAGCATGCCCTGGGAAGCTGGAAACAGCACAGGAGGAAGAAATACTTTTTTTTCTTACCATTTAAAATTAAACTGAAATTACTTAATTTCATCACATTATCGTTCCTTATTTCTAAACCACTAAACTAATATAAGAAATCTCAAACGTTCTTTCCTTGTAAATTTGATTTACTACTGGATGTCTTAGTAGATTTGCTTCTGGATAGTCTGGAATCTTAACTCCATTTTGTCAACTGAGCTCATGTTTAATGGAGTTGGCCCCTTTAAAGCCACAAGGTGAGAGAGTGTGTGTTGTAAATAAGACAGGTGGCTGTTTCTTGAGAATTCACGGTTTTTCCCTTGGCCGTGCAGGGTATAGGAGTAGATCGAAAGAAGCCAAATTATCATGCTCATCAAAAAAGAGCAAGAAATTGTGGGCTTTCTTATTAACTTTAATTTGTTCTTTTGTGAATGAGGTGAGAGAGCCAATAAGTTTCATGGATTCTTCCAATAAGCACTGATGGATGCATTACGTTCAAGACCTTTTATATATCACAAGGTAGCTTCAGAGCCAGAAATACTCCCTTTCAGTTCATCCATCCAGAAGGACCCTCCAAGTCTCTTGACCTTGAGATCAAACTATTTCTTCAATGCCAAACCTAATCCAAGTTTGATCAATTTAATAGAGAACTATTTTATGACAAAGACACCTATTTTGTCTCTTCTTAAATTGAAACCATATTTATGCAATGATTTTAAGCTCCCTTTTCTCTCTTCCAACTGCAACAAAAAGAAAGACGAAGGACATAGGATTTTTAAAGGCATTGAACAATGTGTAGAACTAGAAAGGACAACTGCACTCAAACTGACAGGTTCCAGGAAAGGTACATAAGGCTAAATGATGCAGAATTCATTTGTTTTCACTGCAGATTTCGAACATGCAGTATAACGTCTGGCTTCAGGGATGTGACCCTAAGTCACAATAAATTAAACATCAAATTAATGGAGCTGAAGTCATATTAGAAAAACCATGCACCTTCTCAAAATGCTTTGGAAAGGATTCAAGGAGAATTACTAACAGTGCTTTTGTGAGTTAAACCTTGAACTTACGAAAAATCTTTCAAGTCTCAATGCTGGAAATTTAACAATTAAATAAAGCCTTGAACAGCTCAGGGAATGATGTAGATGCAAGTCAACGTTATTTGACTCGGACTGAACAGGACAAAAACACAAAATTCAAAAGCCTCATGCAAGATAATACACTAAAAAGAAATTCTTTCATTTCATATAGGACATATGGAAGCATCCCAGTAAAAGCTGTGCTGATTGACATAAGAATAATTAGTTAATCAATTTGCCTGAAAATACAAGATCATTTAAATATAAGCTCAAGCATTAAACTGAACATTCTGACAGCAACATATCGTGAAAAACAGATTCATTATGTTTAAGCATAAACACATGAGAATATTGATATATTTTCCACGTTCCTCACGTCTAGTTTTATTGTAAAAATGAAGCCAGGCAGCACAAAATGACAGGTTACACTAAGACAGATTGTTGGTTTTTCTCAGAATTTCAACTTCACTCATAAGCATATCACACAAGGATAAGCTTAGGTTATGAAATTAGTGATCTTCTTTGAAATGAATTTAGAATCAAAGCAACTGTATAAACCAGATGGCAAGAGTACAACAGGAATGCCAGGGGCAGAAGGAGTCACCTTTGGTTTAAAGCTGCTACTGAAGTACTTCAAATGCTTATCATCACGAAACTGTCACAAAACAGGGTAATCTCTTAAGAAAGGTGTCTTCTACTTAAAACCACACACACAATTGAAGTGCTCCAAGGATAAGGAACTTTAGACAGTAATATGGAAGCACAAAATGTTGATACTGGGATTATTTCCCCGGAGAAATCATAGAATCCCTAGTGTGGAAACAGGCCATTTGGCCCAACAGGTCCATACTGACCCTCCGAACAGTAAATCAACCAGACCCACACCCCTACTACTTTACATTTCCCCTGCCTAATGCACCTAACCTACACATCCCCGAAAACTATGGGCAATTCATAGAACATAGAAGAATACAGCGCAGTACAGGCCCTTTGGCCCTCGATGTTGCACCGATCCAAGCCCACCTAACCTACACTAGCCCACTATCCTCCATATGCCTATCCAATGCCCGCTTAAATGCCCATAATGAGGGAGAGTCCACCACTGCTACTGGCAGGGCATTCCATGAACTCACGACTCGCTGAGTAAAGAACCTACCCCTAACATCTGTCCTATACCTACCCCCCCTTAATTTAAAGCTATGCCCCCTTGTAATAGCTGACTCCATACGTGGAAAAAGATTCTCACTGTCGACCCTATCTAAACCCCTAATCATCTTGTACACCTCTATCAAGTCACCCCTGAACCTTCTTTTCTCCAATGAAAACAACCCCAAGTGCCTCAGCCTTTCCTCATACGATCTTTCTACCATACCAGGCAACATCCTGGTAAACCTCCTCTGCACCCGTTCCAGTGCCTCCACATCCTTCCTATAGTATGGCGACCAAAACTGCACACAATACTCCAGATGCGGCCACACCAGAGTCTTAGACAACTGCAACATGACTTTGCTACTTCCCCATCAATGGAATTAGTTAATCAGAGGTAAGCACGTAAATGCAATTCTTCTATCTCTGATTAACTACAGTGGCGGCACAGTGGCTCAGTGGTTAGTACTGCTACCTCACAGCGCTAAGGAACTGGGTTCGATTCCTGCCTCTGGAAAGTGTGTAGTGTTTGCACATTCTCCATGTTTAGATTAGATTAGATTACTTACAGTGTGGACCATATTTGGAGCATTATGCACAATTTATTTTTAGATTAGATTACATTGCAGTGTGGAAACAGGCCCTTCAGCCCAACAAGTCCACACCGCCCCGCCGAAGCGCAACCCACCCATACCCCTACATGTACCCCTTACCTAACACTACGGGCATGGCCAATTCACCTGACCTGCACATCTTTGGACTGTGGGAGGAAACCGGAGCACCCGGAGGAGAACGTGCAAACTCCACACAGTCAGTCGCCTGAGGTGGGAATTGAACCCGGGTCTCTGGCGCTGTGAGGCAGCAGTGCTAACCACTGTGCCACCGTGCCACCCACCGTGTCTGTTTGGGTTCCTTCTGGGTGCTCCAGTTTCCCCTCTCAGTTGAAAGCCAATGCAAAAAAAATGTCTTATTAACCTTGTAAAGCCTTCTTGAGAAGCTAAGAGGATTGTCCAAGACTGCATCAATAACAAAAGCTCAAATTACATGCAAAGTGAGCATGCAGGGAGTGCCAATAAGCAATATTCTGAATTCTTCTCACCTCCAATCTGAGAACATCCTGTTGCAGTTTACGCTGGAACTCCAAGAAATGTTTAATAGTTAGTTTTCCCTTTAAATCTGCACCAAAGAAGTAAGTGGTGAGTGCTGAGCTAACTCCCGATTTCAGCGTATTCCCTGTTGTTGAGCGATCTCGATGACGCATGCCTATACTAGTCTGTGATCGAATAATACTTTGAACCTGCAAAGTGTGAGCAGAAATAAGTGAAGTTTTAAAGATTTCTCATGTAGTGAAAAGACAAAGCGTGCGTTCTGACCATGAATTATTGGCCATAGGAAAAACACAATAGTCAATGCTACACAAGAGCATTTCAGTGAAGGAGGCCCATTAACCTGTTTCATCTCAGTCTTCCAGAATAGGATATTACAGCATTAATTATTTTTAAATAAAAATGATTTTGATTTTAGCCATATAAAAATGAAAATACTGCAGATGCTGGAAATCTAAAATAAAAACAGAAGATGTTGAAGAAACTCAGCAGGTCTGGCAGCACATGTGGAGAGAGAAACAGAGTTACCATTTCAAATCTGATACATAATAATAACATATTGAATTTGCCTCAGAATGTTAACTCTGTTTCTTTCTCCACAGATGATGAAAAACCTGTTGAATTTGCCCAGCTTTTTCTCATTTGACTTCAGCATTTTTCATTCTGCTTCAATCACTAAGATGGCCACATTGGCACATATGACTGGTATTCAAATAGATTTTTTAGAGCACCAAACTTGAGTGTTAACAGTTGATCAGCATTAATTCTCCAAGGTAAGGCCTATATTACAATTCATTTCTCAACCAATCAGCACTCTTCTCTCATGAGATGGAAATATTGGCTTTCTCCTTTCATTGGTATTCTTGAAACTTGCCGAGATGAGTGCAAGACAAAAATCTTGAATAAAATGTGACGGACAGAGACTAATGCTAATACATTGAACATTAGACATGTATCATGAAGGGAGGTTGAAGAATTTGGAATCCTTATTCTGGAGAAGATTAGGGTTAAAGATACAATTCAAATATTCAAGTTCATTCAGGAACAAACTAAACCTTGATCAGATAAAGGGACAGCTGGAAAATGACAAACCTTCAGAAATGCGATAACAAGAATTCAGAGAAAGTATATTTCTGTTAGGGTGAAAGGGAAGGCTGGTAGGTATAGGGAATGCTGGATGACTAAAGAAATTGAGGGTTTGGTTAAGAAAAAGAAGAAAGCATATGTAAGGTATAGACAGGAGAGATCGAGTGAATCCTTAGAAGAGTATAAAGGCAGTTGGAGTATACTTAAGAGGGAAATCAGGAAGGCAAAAAGTAGACATGAGATAGCTTTGGCAGATAGAATTAAGGAGAATCCAAAGGGTTTTTACAAATACATTAAGGACAAAAGGGTAACTAGACACAGAATAGGCCGCCTCAAAGACCAGCAAGACGGCCTTTGTGTGGAGTCGCAGAAAATGGGGAGATACTAAACGAATATTTTGCATCAGTATTTACTGTGGAAAAGGATATGGAAGTTATAGACTGTAGAGAAATAGATGGTGACACCTTGCAAAATGTCCATATTCCAAGGAGGAAGTGCACCAAAAACACATTCAATATTTTATGCAGAGGACAGCGACCAAGTAGAACAGACTGCCCTCAAGGGTGAAGTCAGACGGTGTAAAACTCAAGCCATATAGTTTAGGGAATGAGGTATTCAAAGTTACTACTTCCCTCATGACCAAATGGACTGCATTGTTGTTTTTAGGAGAAAGTGAGGACTGCAGATGCTGGAGATCAGAGTCCAAAGTGTGGTGTTGGAAAAGCACAGCAATCTGAGGCGCAGTAGAATCGCGTTTTGGGTATCCTGATGAAGGGCTTATGCCTGAAACATTGATTCCCCGGCTCTTCGGATGCTGCCTGACCTGCTGTGCTTTTCCAGCACCACACTCTGGACTCTGCATTGTTTTTCTCATTACTCTGTATTCCTAATTTCTTTTTGCAATAAACTGTAATCTTAGCTGATATTACCACATTGCTTCAGAGTCCACATCTGGTGTCTAATTAAACAATTACATTGATCATGCAGTAATTCTAAAGGGACAGAATTTCCACAGGGCTTTTCTCACGTATTCTAATGTTAGTCAGATGGAAATCCAGGCAGATAGCCATCTATGCTGTTTCTTCCAGATTTCCACCATTTTTGTCTCAAGTTATCATGTTAACTCCTACAGCACTTCTACCTCTAATTCTATCACTGCAGCTGGCAAAGCCATTCAATGTATGAATACTTCATTAATCATTACCTGTTCAAATTCCTCCAGATCAACCTCACCATCACCATTCAGGTCAAACATTTTAAAGGCAATTTCAAAATTCCTGTGTGGAGCTAATTAGGAAAGAAATTATTACTTCCATAATCCCCCATGCAAATGCACAGAACATTTCAACATTGCAGTTTTGGGTACACTACAGTATAAATTGTTTATAGCTTCTATACCAACTGAAAAACAATGTACATTTATGAAATAAAAAACAAAACATAATGTATTTTTATAGCTCCCACTGATCATAAAAATGTTTTTAAACTCATGAACATTAAGAAAATCTTCATTTCTCCCAAATGGCAAAGGCTATTTATCTCTGAGTGCTTAATTTAAATCACAATTATATTTTCAGAAATTTCATTCCAACAGTGAAAGCAAAGACTTGGCAATTCAGTTGATCGCAGAAACATTCCAATGCTCTTTAACATACACTGAATAATTTAAGCTTTGGTGGGGTGTCATGTAAGCAAATACATTATTTCATCAGATAATCCACAAACAAGCAATCTGATTTTGGCGAAACTGGCTATAAAACTGAAAGTGCTGTATCATCATAAACAACCACCTGAACTGATGGATGGACAGCAATTAAAACACCACAACTGAAGGACAGTACTTCCCACAATGTAGCACACTCTCAGCAATATTAGAATACCACTAATAATCTTCAGACTCAGGTCCAACAGTAATAATTGCGAGAAGCACCGTCTTTCAGCTGTCATACATTAAGCCAACAAAGAACTGCACTTGTATCCAAAGTTTGCTACTGACTACATACCAGAAGAGGATTCTAGAATACTTTCTGGAATAATTGAACAGACACACAGTTTTGGCAAGATTACTCTAAACAAAGTTATTAATTGGCCAAAAATCAATGTTTCTATTATGTTGCTGCACAATTAAATGCAAGAATTTATAAAGAGGGGTTCATGTGGTGCAGTGGTAGTGCCCCTACTCCCCAAGTCCCATCTGCTCCAGGGGTGTGTAGAACATCCTTGAAAAGCTTGCTTAGAAAACATGTACTAGTATACAAGCAATGTCCCAGAGGGAGCAGTAAATGGAAGGGGGTGGGGAGGGGTGGAACTCAAGAAAATTATTTGGGAAGTGGTACTGAGCAAACTGTTGGAGCTGAGTGGACAAGTCCCTGGGACCTTAAAAGATGTAGCTGACG
The DNA here is from genome assembly GCF_004010195.1 of Chiloscyllium plagiosum. Taxonomy (NCBI): domain Eukaryota; kingdom Metazoa; phylum Chordata; class Chondrichthyes; order Orectolobiformes; family Hemiscylliidae; genus Chiloscyllium; species Chiloscyllium plagiosum. Next base: position 23,464,428 of record NC_057747.1, on the reverse strand, counting down.
TCTTGGTTGACCTGTTGGTAATAATTTTCTCAATTTCCTAGATTCTGGGAAGACTTCTTTCCAGGCAGTTGGTTTAATATCAGCTATAGGGAAGCCAAGACCCAAAAGCAAGGTACTTCGGAAAAAATAAATCAAGATACAGTAATCAGGCAGATGGTTTTGTGAAAGGGAATCCCGTTTAACCCACTTAAAGTAGTAACATGGGGTCCTCTTGTCACACAGTTGTAGTGTCCCTACCCCAGATCAGGTGGCCTGGGTTCAAGTCACATTTGCTCCAAAGGTGTGTAATAACATTTCTGAACAAGCTGATTAGAGAAATAGATTTAAATTTCTTTTTCAAAAGAAGTAATGTGCTGTAAGTACAATGGAACAATTGGATGCACTGTATTAAAATTTCCAGAAAGTATTTGATAACATTTACTGTGGAAAACAAAAACCTTACGATACAGAGTGTGATGTACTGAATGAATAGAAAATTAGCAAGCTAACAGGAAACAGAGAGTAAGCATAAGACCATAAGACATAGGAGCAGAAATTTGGCCATTCAGCCCATTGAGTCTGCTCCACCATTCAATCATGGCTGGTAAATTTCTCAACCCCATTCTCCCGCTTTCTCCCAGTAACCCTTGATTCTCAAGAATCTATCTACCTCAGTCTTAAATATACTCAATGACCGGGCCTCCAAAGCCTTCTGTGGCAATGAATTCCACAGATTCACCACTCTCTGGCTGAAGAGGTTTCTTATCTGAGTTCTAAAAGGTCTTCCTTTCATTCTAAGGCTGTGCCCTTGGGTCCTAGACTCTCCTATCAATGGAAACATCTTCCCAGCATCCACTCTGTCCAGGCCATTCAATATTCTGGTTTCAATGATTCAATTAGATCCCTCCTCATCCTTCTAAACTCCATCGAGTATAGACCCAGAGTCTTCAAATATTCCTCATATGTTAAACTTTTAATTTCCAGGATCATTCTCGTGAACCTCCTCTGAACTCGTTTCAGGGCCAGTACATCCTTCTTGAGATGTGGGGCCCACTCTCAGAAGCATGTTAATAGTTCAGAAAGGAGCCAATTGAATTAAAAGCAGGGGTAGGTGTTATGTTTTCTTTAATGAACTCCTGTTGGGATACAGAAGGCTATTGGAGGACCGCAGGGATAAGTACTGGGTCCAGAGTTATTTACTATATGTTTGGATGATATTAATTAATTACTGCCAAGTTTGAAGTTGACACAAAGAGGAGGGTAACAGTTACAGAGAGAATTAGACAAGTTGAGTGAGTGGACAGTTGAGTTTGTGGGCGGCACGGTGGCACAGTGGTTAGCACTGCTGCCTCACAGCGCCAGAGACCCGGGTTCATTTCCCGCCTCAGGCGACTGACTGTGTGGAGTTTGCACGTTCCCCCCGTGTCTGCGTGGGTTTCCTCCGGGTGCTCCGGTTTACTCCCACAGTCCAAAGATGAGCAGGTCAGGTGAATTGGCCATGCTAAATTGCCTGTAGTGTTAGGTAAGGGGTAAATGTAGGGGTATGGGTGGGTTGCGCTTCGGCGGGTCAGTGTCGACTTGTTGGGCCAAAGGGCCTGTTTCCACACTGTAATGTAATCTAATGTAATCTAATCTAAAAAATATTGTGCATAATGCTCCAAATATGGTCTGACCAGAGCCTTTTTAGAGCCTCAGAATCACATCCCTGATTTTATATCCAAGTCCTCTCAAAATAAATGCCAACATTGCATTTGCCTTCCTAACTACTGTCTCAAACTGCAAGTTTACCTTGACAGAACACTGGATTAGAACTCTTTGCACTTCAGACTTTAGAATTTTCTCCCCATTTAGAAAATAGTCCATGCCTCTATTCTTCCTACCAAAATTGCATGACCTCAGACTCTCCCACAGTATAATTATCTGCCACTTCTTTGCCCATTCTCCTAACCTGCCCAAATTCTTCTGCAGCCCTCCCTGCCTCAATACTACCTGTCCTCTACCCATCTTTGTACCGTCTGCAAACTTAGCCAGAATGCCCTCAGTTCCTTCAACTAGATCGTTAAATGCACAAAGTGAAAAGTTGTGGTCTCAACACTGTGTCTTGTGGAACACCTCTTGTCATCAGCTGCCATCCTGAGAAGGACCCTTTTATCCCCACTCTCTGTTTCCTGCCAGACAGCCAAGCTTCTATCCATGCACCTTGCCTCTGACACCTTATCTTACTCAGTAGCCTCCTGTGCAGCACATGGTCAAAGATCTTCTTGAAGTCCAGGGAGATAACATCCCCTGGCTCTCCTTGGTCTAATCTGCTCATTACTTCCTCAAAGAATTCTAGCAGATTTGTCAGGCATGATCTTCCCTTGATGAAACCATGGTGACTTTGTCCTATTTACCATACACTTCCAAGTACAGTATTCAGAAATCTCATCTTTCACAATGGATTCCAGATCTTATTCATAAATCAGTCATTTTCTGGCTGACAATATTTAATGAGTGGAGTGCTATATGGATCAGTGCTCGAGTCTGAACTCTTTATATAATTTATATAAATAACTTGGATGAAACGACTAAAGATATTATTGCTGAATTTGCTGATGAGGCAAAGATAGGCATGAAGTTATGAGGAGGACATAAAGGCGCTTCAAAAGAATACAGATAGGTTAAGTGAGGGCAGAAATCTAGCAAATGCAGTATAATGTGTCATTTTCCATTTTGACAAGACGACTAAAAAGGGAGCAGATTATCTCAATCTTGAGCAATTGTGAAGATGATCACTCCCACCCCGGTTATACACTTTCTTCCACCCTCTTCTGGTGGAAAGAGAGTCTTTGAATATCTTTAAGGAAGAGGTGAATAGATTTTTGATAGGCAAAGACGTCAGTGTAGGTGGGATTGTGGAGTAAACAGGTCAGTCGCAATTTTATTGAATGGTGGAGTGGGCTCAAAGGAGTCCTACGTACGCATGCATGCAGTTTCAGCTCCTGATGGAATACAGAACACAAGTTACTTTATATAATGAAGAGTTAAAGCACTTGCACCATCTTACATCTCTAAGGAAGGTTATTTATCACAGGGCAGAAGTTCAGTTCTTCTCCTAACAACACTATGGGTTCAAGAAGGTGGCTCATCACTACCTTCTAAAAGGCAAATAGGGATGGATAAAACAACGCTAGCCATGAAAGAATAAGTAAAGTGACACAGATTATGCAGGATGGAAATGGCAAAAATGTCTCCATTTGTACTGTTCATTTTTATTATGAATATACAGCTCATAAAAAAGTATCAACAATTGCTTTCAGCAGAGCTGAATGCATTTGAATTCAATCTTGTAAAGTTGACAGTGTTACTTAATTGCATGCAAACAAAATTCCATACAACATGGAATGTTTTGTTCTTCTGAGAGTAAGGTGTATTTTTCTTGGCCTCTATGCACATATCCACCAGCAGAGTACAGTGAAGTAATTTGTCATTGATATCTACGAACCAATCAGCTCACTACTACCTTCTCAAGGGCAATAAACGCTGACCCTGCCAGCAATGCCACATCCCATGAATGAATTAAAAAGCTCATGCCTAGGAAATGGCTGGTGTGAAGCTCCTCGCACTTTCTCCTCCCTCTTTGCTTGAAGATACTGAGTGCCTCAAAGCCCAGAGCACAGCTAAGATTGGGAACTCATTTTACAAGTGATTTGTGGGTGCAAACCAATATTCCCCTGATGAAGTGAAAAATCTTTTGTGTTGCACAGTTTAGAAGTGCATTTTCCCTGCACCACGATGTGGGAAATATCATAAAAGCCAGATAGCATTATGACAAAAAAAAAATTACTAACATAGCTGTTGAATGATGAGTACATCTTTCAGCATCAACGTTATCAAGTTCTACATCCACTTCACACACAAGTCATTTCCAGTCTGAACATATCTGGCTACAAGTTTCTGTTAAATCTTCAAAAAAGTGAGTTTTTTGCAACAATGTAACATGGAAGCTTGACCACAAATGACTGAGAAAGTGAAATTAGGACTGAGCTTCTATGAGTCAATGTGTTTGTGTCCAATCATAAACTGACCACTCTGCTGTGCAAGAATAGATTTGAACAAATTTCAAATGCCAACCCAAGCAGATGGAATCCTTCCAGCTGTTGGAATAGAACTGGCAGAGTTAGACTGTGAGACATCCTCACAGGACTGATGACCCACAGTTCCTCAAATTACAGCAATTTACGCTGGCAAGGAAACTGAAGCATGGACATCAATTTGGCTTACAAGGTGTTGAAACAATGCGCTGGGAAAATCTAGGCAAGCAGGATTTCACACGCTCCTTTCTGAGGTACATACCTGATTCACCTAAGTCCAGAGAGCATGGACCAGTTGGCAGAATCAATTTGTATGCTGCCATAAGTACAAAAATATACAAACATACCAACTGGGGCAGACCATTCAGCTTCTCAAACATGCTTCCACAATCTAGATCATGGCCAAGAATCTATCTCAATGCTATTTTTCCATGCTTTCCCACAAGCCTTGATGTCATTACTCTCTAAGAAATCGGTCAATCTCTATCTTGAGCATGCTCATTGACTGTATATAGTTACTGCTCCAGTGCAGACAGTTTAAAATGTTCAAATTTTCAGCACTAGTAATGCTTGACATGACAACCCAAAAGGCCAAATTAAAAGCTATTGACAGTTTGAGGAACCTTACTGATACTTGAACTCACTAGAATTTCATACTTTTGTGAAAGCACAGAGCAGTAGGATTAAATCCTAGGAAACGATCTGGATCCAGTAAATCTTAGGTCACCCAGGTAGGTATCTCTATACTTCTGCGGCGGGTGTCAGGTTTAACAATTCTCTTAATCTGAGAAATATCTTATGAATTAGATGTTTCTTCCACTGCTTTCCTTTGGATAACTGACATTATTTGTTGGAAGTTAAAACAGGGAATCTTCAGGGAGAGAATTAACATTTGTTTGTGTATGACCACACAAATCACTTCATTAATTGCAGAACCTAGGAAGGGGTTGCATAACCCTGGTCATATTGGTAATGAGCAAATATTTGAAAAGATGTGACAACCAAAATAAATTTTTAAGTGGAGACCTAATTAGACTTTCTTTAAAAGGGGTAAAGATAACAAAAAATTATGGTAATACCAGTAATATATTTGGAATATGACATGCCTTATTGATTTTTTTCTTGTACTCCGAGTGCCATAAATACTGTATGGTGAATCAGCCTATAAATTAGTTTCAATAAATAATTACCAAAATTCTAGTAATCAGTTAATGGAAAATAAGATTTTCTTTTACAGTTCAGGAACTCAGTATTCCACTTCTACCTATTAATTTCTAATTTAGTAATTTAAGAACTTGCTATGAAACTAGCTGTAAATAGTGTGCTGAATATATATGCTGAATGAATAAGTTGAGTGTTTAGTAATATTGTGTGGGAAATACATTTTATTGATCCATTTCTTTAGTTTATAGATTCTTCCTGAGAGAGTTGTGTGTCACAATTCATCAATAAATACTCACTGGACAGAACAGTGGTGAGAAAAATGTAATCGGAGAAGGAAATCAGTCCGCACTCGCCCAGTGTGTAAAATATGCTGTCCTCATCAGCAAACTTCTCTCGTCCATGGGCAAGCTTCTATAAAGTAAAATAGAACAATAGTCAGAATGGTGACATGAACTGCAAAATTGTTGGGATGTCATATACAGGCCTGGTATCAAACTGCAGGAGATGCAGAGCATAAGCAAAGATAAGAAATGGCAATTGAGTAGTTTGCAAAATTGACCATGTTTCAATATACAATAATGCACAAGCTGAGGCTGAAGGATTGGGTTGAGGGAACATACATGCAACAGCCACTCTATTTGACACACAATAAATACTGCAATGTCGAAAACAGGAAAGACTGATGCAGACAGATTCACATACCATATGCTGCAAAATATCACACCAGAGTCCAATGATCACTGCTTTGGTGACATCAGTTACCACTGCCTATCAAAGAATCTCAACACTGATGAGGGAGGAAGAAAGGGGAAATTCCATTGTAAATTGAGAATTAAAACACTGCATTTATTGTAAAGGGAGCAGGCCATTCAACTCCTTGAGATTTTGTGCCATTCTATCAGATTATGATTAATTCTGCATCAAAAGTCTATGTAATCACCTTTGTTAGAGATTCCTTGATTTGTTCAACTAAAAAAAAAAATCAAATTTCAACTGATCCATCGTCCAAACTAGGTAGAAAGACCTAATTTCAACTGTGCATAGAAAAAAGGTACTTTCTGATTTTTGCTTCCAAAATGGCCTGATGCTAAATTTTGAGATTATGCTTCCTCAATTGTGCCGGATCACCCCCTTAGACAAAACAGTTTATAGTTCTGAAGAGCCGTCATACTGGACTTGAAACATGAACTCTGTTTGTCCCTCCACAGATGCTGCCAGGCCTCCTAAGTTTCTCCAGCACTTACTTTAGAGTCACATAGTATGGAAACAGACCCTTCGGTCCAACTCATCTGTGCCACCCAGACATGCTAATCTGACCTAGTCTCAATTTGCCAGCTTTTTCTTTTAAGATTTCTATCATCCACAGTATTTTGCTTAAACGGTTTCTTAATCTAGCCTATTGAAATAATTTTAAACTTCAAATAAATTATCCCTTGACGTCCCAAACTCAAGGGAATACAAGCCAGGTTGATGTAGCTTGTCACAAATCAGACGATAAGATGACCATAGGAAATAGGAATATGAGGCATTTCTACCTCTCTCACCTGCTCCACCATTCAATAAGGTCATCGCTGACCCACTTTCACCCACCTTCCTACATATCCCTATAATCTTAATTCCCCTACTGATCAAGAATCTATCTCAGCTTTAAACATACACAACTCTTCACCTATGGCTTTCTGTGGAAAGGAGTTCCAAAAACTCTCAACTCTCAGAGAAGAGATTCCTCCTCATCTCAGTCTCCAACTGGCCCTTTTTATTCTGAGACTCTCCCATGAAGGGAAACATCCTCTCAGCATTAACACTGTCAAGCCCCCTATGAATCTTGTATGTTTCAATGAGATGACCTCATCTTTCTAAGCTCCAGAGTAGAATCCCAAACTATTATGTGCTTGCTCAGAAGACAGTCCCTCTATACCAGGGATCATCCTAGGGAACATTTTCTGAACTGTCTCCAATGAACCAATATCTTTCCTTAAATGATGGGACCAAACCTGTTCACAGTACTTCAGATGTGTTCTCACCAGCACAGTTGCAGCAAGATTTCTCCACTCTTCTACTCCAAAACCCTTGAAATAAGGATCAATACTCCATTACTCTCTCTGATTATCTGCTGTTCCTATGTGTTAGCTTTCTGTGCTTCATGGACAAGTCCACCAAGTCCCTTTGTATTGCAGCTTTCTGCAATTTTTTTCAATTTAAATAATACTGATCCTTTGTCCTCCCTTCCAAAGTGAACAGGTTCACATTTTCCCACAATATACTCCAGTTGCCAACTTCTTTCCCACTTACTTATCAATATCTCTCTGTAAACTGTTTGTATTTCTCTCACAACTTGCCTCATTATCTGATCCTTTTGACTTGGATATAATTCTGATGACTTTGCGCTTCACCTTCTGCAAGATAAATATATTCGTCCTGAGATTCAGTGCTCAACAATGAATGCAGTAGTCCACTGATCAAGGCTCTGTACAACTGTAGCAAAAAGAGCATCCTCTTCATATTGCAACCTTCTTTAAAAACAAACATTCCATTAGCCTTTTGTGTTAAAAAGCTTGATCACAGCTTCGGTAAGTGAACCCACATTTCTTTAAACTTGCAAACCCGCATCTTTTACTTTCTGTCTTTTCAAAGATATAATTGAAGTTTACCAGATATTCTTTGAAATCAAGTGTTCAAACTTTTGTCAGATTAAAACAACAAATGCTGAACAAATACCAGATTTGTCCAAGTGTAATCCAGTGTATTCAAACTTAAACAGAACACACATTAGCAAAAAATACTAAACTATATTACCAACTTAAAGCAATATTTTAAAATACATAGACTACAAGGTATCTATGATGACAAGTTGCTCTCACAAGTCCTTTTAATAATTCCTTGACATGACTCGGTATCTTGAAACACCACCCTATTATGCAGTAAAAATTAGATCCATATCAGAATCATAGAACATATATGAACATAGTACAGGCCCTTAGGCCTTTATGTTGTGCTGGCCTTTTATCTTACTCTAAGATCAGACTTAGCTACATACTTTCATTGTACCATTTTCCACATGCCCATCTAAGAGTCGCTTAAATATCCCTAATGTATCCGATTCTACCACCACTGCTGGCAATGCATTCCACGTACCCATCACTCTCTGTGTAAAGAACCTAACTCTGCCATCTCTCCTAAACCTTTCTCTAATTACCTTAAAATTATACTCACTTGTGATTGACATTTCCAGAATGGGAAAAAGTCTCTAGCTATCCACTCTATCTATGCCACTCATCATCTTGTACAGCTTGATCAAGTCACTTCTCAGCCTTCTTCCCTCCAATGAGCAGAGCTCTAGCCCCCTCAACCTTTCTTCATAAGACATGCACTCCAGTCCAGGCAGCATCCACTCTCCTCTACACCCTCTCTAAAGCTTCCGCATCTTTCCTATAATGAACGGAACATAATATTCCAAGTGTGGTTTAACAAAGGCTGTATAGAGCTGCAGCACAACCTTTCGGCTCTTGAACTCAGTCGACCTGCTAATGAAAACCAAACACACCATACACCTTAACAACTCTACCAACTTAGGTGGCAACTTTGAAGGATCTATGGACAAAGACACCAAAGATGCCTCTGTTCCTCACACTACCAAGAATCCTACCTTTAATTCTGTATTCTGCATTCAAGTTCAATCTTCCAAAGTGAATCTTTCCAGGTTGAACTCCATCTGCCACTTATCAGCCCATTTCTGCATCCTGTCAGTGTCCCATTGCAACCTACAACAGCCACAACTACATTATCCACAACTCTACCAACTGTCGAGTCATTGGCAAACTTACTAACCCACATTCCCACTTCCTCATCCACGTCATTTATAAAAATCACAAAGATCAGAGGTCCCAGAACAGATCCCTGCAGAACACCACTGGCCACTGAGCTCCAGGTCAAATGCTTTCTATGTACCACCACCCTCTGTTTATGGGCCCGCCAATTCTATATCCAGACAGTCAGATTTTCCTGTATCCCATACCTCCTTACTTTCTGAATGAACTTACCATGGACAATCTTCCCAAAATCCATGTACACCACATCCATTGCTCTTCCTTCATCAATGTGTTTTGTCACATCCTCAAAGAATTCAATAAGGTTTGTGAGGCATGACCTACCCCTCACAAAGCCATGCTGACTATTTCTAATCAAACTATGATTTTCCAAGCAATCATAAATTCTGTCTTTCAGAATCCTCTCCAATACTTTGCCAACCACTGATGCAAGACTGACTGGTATGTAATTCCCAGGATTATTCCTATTCCCTTTCTTGAAGGGAATAACATTTGCCACCCTCCAATCATCTGGCACTACTCCAGTGGATAGTGAGGACGCAAAGATTGCCAAAGGTGCAGTAATCTCTTCCCTCGCTTCCTGTAGTAAACTTCTGAGGAGAAAGTAAGGTCTGCAGATGCTGGAGATCAGAGCTGAAAATGTGTTGCTGGAAAAGCGCAGCAGGTCAGGCAGCATCCAGGGAACAGGAGAATCGACGTTTCGGGCATAAGCCCTTCTTCAGGATTCCTGAAGGGCTTATGTCCGAAACGTCGATTCTCCTGTTCCCTGGATGCTGCCTGACCTGCTGCGCTTTTCCAGCAACACATTTTCAGTAGTAAACTTCTGACCCAGGGCATTTATCTATCCTTATACTTTTCAAAACTTTCAAAACATCCTCCTTTCTAGCATCAGCCTGTTCTACCATATCAGTCTGTTTCATGGTGTCCTCAGAAACGTCAAGTTGCCTCTCAGTAGTGAATACTGAAGCAAAGCATTCATTAAGGAACTCGCCTACTTCCTCTGACTCCAGGCTCAAGTTCCTTCCACTATCCCTGATCAGCCCTACCCTCACTCTGGCCATCCTCTTGCTTCCCACATAAGTGTAGAACACCCTAGGGTTTTCCTTAAAGTTAAAGTTTTTTCATGTCTCCTTCTAGCTCTAAGACCATCCTTCAGTTCCTTCCTGGCTAAGTTGTAATCCTCTGAAGCCATGTCTGCTCCTTGCTTCCTCGGCCTTAAGTAAGCTTCCTTCTTCGTCTTGACTAGATGTTCCACATCCCTTTCTTGAACAATGTCACCCAACGTTCCATCACTTCCCATCTCTTCCTAGCCTCAGTGGGACAAACCCATCTAGCACTATCAGCAAGTGCTTCCTAAACAACCTCCACATTTCTGTCGTGCATTTCCCTGAGAGCATCTGTTCCCAATTTAGGTGCCCCAGTTCCTGCCTAATAGCATTGTAATTCCCCCTCCCCCAATTAAATACTTTCCCATACTGTCTGCTCCTATCCCTCTCCATGAGTATAGTAAACGTTAGGGAGTGTGATCATGTCACCAAAATGCTCTCCCGCCAAGCACCAAATCCAATATGGCCTCCTCTCTAGTTGGCCTGGATACACCTGACAAAAACTGCTCTATCCAAACTATTTGAACTAAGGAGGTTCCAATCAATATTAAGGAAGTTAAATTCACCCATGACAACAACCCTGTTACTTCTGCACCTTTCCAAAATCTGCCACCCAATCTGCTCCTCTGTATCTCTGCTACTGCTGGGAGGTCTGTAGGAAACTCCAAATAAAGTGACTGCTCCTTTTCTATTTCTGACTTCCAACCATATGGACGCTGTCGACAAACTCTCCTTGACAATCTCTCTTTCTGCAGCTGTGATATTATCCCTGATTAGCAATGCCACTTCTCGTCCTCTTTACCTCCACACCTTGCCTCACCCCCCACTCCTTTTAAAACATCTAAACCCTATAACATTTCACAACTATTCCTGTCCCTGTGATATCCAAGTCTCTGTAATGGCTACAACATTATAGTTCCAAGTACTGATCCATGCTCCTAGTTTATCACCCTGATGCTGGACACTTCTTGCATTAAAATAGACACACTTCAACCCATCACACTGACTGCACTTTTGTCCTATCCCTCCTTTCAGACTCTCTGAACACTATACCTGGCTGTTCATTACCTACTCCAGCATCTGATCTATACTTCAGGTTCCCACCCCCTGCCAATCTACTTTAAATCCTTCAGAAGAGCTCTAGCAAATTTCCTGTTCAGGATATTGGTGCCCCTCCAGTTCAGGTGCAACCCGTCCTTCTTGTACAAGTCCTACCTTCCCCAGAAGGTATCCCAATGATCCACATATCTGAAGCCCTCCCTCCTACACCAGCCCTGTAACCAAGTGTTCATCTGCACTCTCTCTCTCTATTCCAAGCCTCACTAGCAGCAATCCTGAGACTACGGTTTTGCCTTCTAGCTTCCAACCTAACTCCCTATATTCTATTTTCAGGTCCTCCTCCCTTTCCCTACCTATGTCATCAGTATCAATGTGTTCTCAAATAAGTAAAACACATAAATCAAATAAATAAAACCATCTTCGGAAATACAGTAACATGAGGAGGAGACTCCAAACTATGAACAACATTATCTACTTTCAGGTGAAATCACATTAATCCTAAAGCAATAATACCCAGGAATAAAACAAACAAAGGTATTTTTCTGTGATAGTAGACTATGCTTTTATATGCAACTGCCTACCATATTAACATATACTAATTGGATATCACATCCTCCCCTGATATCAAGCCATAAACAAACCTAATGACAAACAATAAGCAGGAACCAAATTACTGCAGATGCTGACTTGAAACGTGAGCTTGCTCTCTCTCTCTCCATGGATACTACCTGACACGCTGTGATCTCCAGCAATTTTCGAGTGCAAACAATAAGCAATTGATGGTTTAATGTTACAAGCAAGAGCTTCACACCTTACACTGAATCCGATCGTTGACTGGAAATAGACAACCTCATGAATCAACATTTCATTTACCATTTAACTATGCTTTCAGAGATACTTTCAAAAAACAAGCAAAGTGATACAGCTCTCCTAAAAAGAAAAGTAAATCCATTCAATCTCTTCGAAGAAAACAATGCTATTCTATCCGTTTCCTAAATGGATCATATAAAATAACTCAATTCCTGAGACTAAGAAATCATTAATGGATAACCAGTGGTTCTGCTAAAAGGTTACTGATCCAAACGGTTAACTTGGTTTTTCTCTCTCCACAGATGCTTCCAGAACTGTCGACTAATTTTCTGCTTCAAATATTCACAAGTATTTTATGAACAAAGAGACTCAATATGTTTAAAGCTGTGAAAACATAATTTCTATTTTCCACCAATATACAATAAAGCTGGGTGGTTTTGTTGCAGTGAATAGCATCCATGCCTCTGAACCAGAAAGAGAAAGTGAGGGCTGCAGATGCTGGAGATCAGAGCTGAAAATGTGTTGCTGGAAAAGCGCAGGTCAAGCAGCATCCAAGGAACAGGAGAATTGACGTTTCGGGCATAAGCCCTTCTTCAGGAAATCTTTCTGAACCAGAAAGCCCAGCTTAGAGACTTAGTCTCGAATTAAGGTGCATATTGACATTAATTTGCAAATCCTTCCAACACACACCACTTACAGGTGGTGACAGTGGTAAAGATTCCTCATCAGGTATGTGATAGAAAGAACAGACTCTACTATTACTGTCCGTAGTTCCAGACTTGAACATGCAGATGTCTATGTTGTCACAGCAACTCTGATGCTATAAATCCTACCACAGTCGAGAAGACTTAGCCCAACAAAGAGAAATTTAGACTGTTAGTACTGGAACACAAGATGCACGTAGATTGACATGGTATGCATTCACAGTAATGAACTCTGCTCTCGGTCATGAAATTGCAAAGAAATGGCAAGCACTGAGAAAACACATCTCAGTCGCTCAGCATTTTGAAGTCCAGCTGGTTGTAAGTATCGGCAGGCATCTGGAATGAAAGTTCTTGTGGATGGATGAGGCGAAGGAAATTGAACTGAAGGAGATAAAACCGAATGGAAGGAGGAGAGGGGGAAAAAGAGGTAAAGGAAGAAAATGGTGGTGTAGCAGAAAATGTTCCTACTCATGCAGATGGTAAAATGTTTGCAGTGTTGATAGATGGTAATCGCAGATGGATAACAGGAATTAGGAGGAATGACAGAGTTAAGTGGTACGTGTAGATGAACCATCAAGAAACCGTTCTGACTTCATGACAAGAAATATCGCTTCAGAATCTATTGGATCTGCTGTTCATTAAAGGCACTTTTCTCTTAGTCTATAGTTAAAAAGATTCCTTTTACTGCAAATTGCTTGGAGTACAAGCTGATAGTTACTGCCGTATCAGGGACTTAGGTGTACAATTTCTTAGTTATGTAAAATGAGCATTCTCATTAACAAACAACATCTAAGGATTGAAAAAGAAATAGAAGATCAATGGAGAAGGAAATAGGATGGATAAGAGTTAAATCAGTTAAGAAGGAAAGAGGGAAAAAATGGCACTTAAAAGGTACAGAATGGAAAACAATCTTCTATAAGGATTTATGACCCACAGGAAAGAGCATCAATTGTCCCCTTTTGGGGCCAGAAAACTTGCATCGCATTTCAGGATTATAAATCTTGTCATTAAAAAGGCTCTTGTGTTATCAATTTCAATGGTGGACATAATTGGCTAGCAACGTGCAAACGTGGAGAATTAATTGATTTTCACAGAATTTTCTCAAAGCTATTTTGTACAAACCAAACGCGATACTGTAGAACAAACAAAATGCTGTAAGATGATTTGGTATCTTTGTAGCAAATGATGCTAATGTTTTAGAATTCATTCATGGTATGAGAGAGTCATTAGATAGGCCAGTATTTGTTGCCCATCCATAAATGTTCAGAGGTTAGTTCAGAGCCAACCACATAACTCCAGACCTGTGGTTGGAGCAAACTGTTGGCCCGACTAGAAAGGTTGGCAGATTTCTTTTACCAGATGAGATTTTACAATAATCAGCCATGATGACATGGTTGCCATTTAGCTAGATTTTGATTCCAGATGTTTTTTTTTGATTGAAATCAAATTTCAACATCTGCCATATTGGGATTAAAACCTATATCTTCAGAACAATGGGGCAGCATGGTGACTCAGTGGTTAGCACTGTCGCCTCACAGCGCTAGGGACCCAGCTCAAAATAATTGCAGCTCTCAAGCATTTTGTAAGAAAACTTAAAGTATGAGTTCGGTGAACTCCATCCTACTAAACCTACTATTCAAACCTTGAATTCATGGTACGCATACAAAACACCAGGTCAAAAGTTAATAATTCGACATTGAATTTCAATGTTATGTTGAATTTGAAGATATGTCGAACTGTGGATGCTGTAAATTAGTAACAAAAAACAAAAATGCTGGAAAAGCTCAGCAGGTCTGGCAGTACCTGTGAAAATAAATCACAGTGAACTTTTCGGGTCTGGTGACCTTTTCTCAGTACTGAGGAACTCTGATTTCTCTTCACAAATGCTGCAGAGCTTTTCCAGCAACTCCTGCTTTTGTTTGTAATGTTGAAAGTGTTCACTTACAAATGCTCATAAGGAATGCAATGGAGCGATATTTTATGGTGATTAACTTTCTTGGTACTGCAGCCAAAGAAGAAGGTGTTTGCACCACATTCGAGTTTAAAAACTGGGTCATGAATTGTGGACACAATTGAATGTTACGGGTCTGATGGCTTGAAAATGACAAGCAGGGGTTCGTCTCCAATGGACTGCAAGTTGAAATGGTTTTGATTCATTCAAACTGCGCATACAGGTAAGTGTGCAACTTAGAGCTAACCATGGACATCTTTAATACGGATATAAACATATACATAGTTGACATTACTCAAACAGAAACTCAGCAGTGCTCATTATTGTATGAAAAGGAACAAAGTGAAATTACTGCACAACTTTCCATCCTGTGCTATTAATTGTTCCCACTTGATTAAAAATATCCTGTCTTGCCACTCCTGCTGATTCCTTCAAAGAACTTTCAAATTTTAAATTGCCACCCTTGCAGTTATCCAGGGCATCTTTATTTTATTTTATGAGCTCTTATCTTTCAGAGTTTTCTATTGCTAAATTGCAGATGCCACATACATAAAAGTTTCCTTCAGTTCCTAAAGGTTTATTTACTGGTAATTGTAACATTGCAAATAATAGAGGATCAGAACAGCATTAATTAAATGTTGAGGTCTCCTGAAAAAGTGCTCGAGTTTTATACCTGCAGTGCATGATTTTATAGCAACCTTTCACTGATTCAAGGGATGCTGGCAGGGAATTTATAGGTTAACCTTTATTTCAAAGACCTCACTGACATCCTTGTGCAGCTTGTCTGTTAAATCTTGGATCTGTCATAAAACAATCGATTATGAGAAGGAAATAAAGACTTGGAAGAAAAGCCATTTCTGCCCCTCTGGGGCAAGATCTATTAACACAGCAGATTTGTACTACTTGAGTTTGCTCAAGCACAGAATGCATAAACCTTTCACTGTTCATGTCCAATGTACCCTAATTTACTTCTATTAATGCATTTAAAACCAAAGGAAAGTCTATATATATAGATCCCCAAAGATAGATAAGATAAACTAAAACGTACATCTCTCCATGACTGATCAAAGGTCAATTATTTCCACAAACAGATCTCTCCTCTTCCTCAGTCACAATTTCAAGGACACAAGAACAAGGAACAGAAGTAAGCCTTTGGAGTCCTTGAGCATGCTCCACCATTCAATAAGATAACAGCTGTTCTGTTTGTGTTTCGAATTGCACAAAGCGACCCCAACCTTATCAAGATCATTAGCAATCTGAAATATTTCAATTATGTCACCTCTTGTTTTTCTAAACTCCAGTGGCAACAAACACACCCAACCTTTCAGTGCAAGTATATCGAGGAAACATTTGGCAATCTTAATCCATGCTAACATCATTATAAACTCTTAATCTGATTTTTTGAAGTGTTGGTTGATCTTTCTATATAAAACATAAATCCAGAGCAACTTTCATCCTGTCTAGATCTGTTCGTGAAATTCTTCAATAAATCTAAAAGGATTGAGCAGAAGAGGTGAATGGGGACAGCTCAAAAAATTCAAAACACCACACAGCTACTCACATGAACCAATGTAGCAACAATATCTAATACTGGAAAAATGGTTTTGCCACAGTACTATTTTCTTTCACAAGAGCAACTATCGAAAAACTGATACCTTGTTTTTAGATTAGATTAGATTACTTAGTGTGGAAACAGGTCCTTCACCCCAACAAGTCCACACCGACCCGCAACCCACCCAGACCCATTCCCCTACATTTACCCCTTCACCTAACACTACGGGCAATTTAGCATGATCAATTCACCTGACCTGCACATTTTTGGACTGTGGGAGGAAACCGGAGCACCCGGAGGAAACCCATGCAGACACAGGGAGAATGACAGTGGAGTTTGCACAGTCGTCTGAGGCGGGAATTGAACCTGGGTCTCTGGCGCTGTGAGGCAGCAGTGCTAACCACTGTGCCATTGTTCTCAAGATGCATTTACTGCAACTGCTTCAAATAAATTACATCCACAAAACCACTAAATCACAAGAAGTGGTTTTTGCCCTCCCTGCTTTGGCTCCATCTACATGAGACCCAAAGTAGCAGAAAGTTCACTCAGTTACCCAGTGAACAATTCTCTCTCAACCAGCCAAATAGATGAACTGATAATGCAATTTTAATTCAGTGTCTCGCCCTCAATGTGACCCAAACTCCTCCACTATTCCAATGAGACAATTTCTTGATTGGGCCGACAGCACCACTGCAATTCTGCTGTCATTTACAGCTCCTCTGGATCCATCTTCAGTTCTGTGACTTGTCCCATTATCTCCTACTTCTGAAATGCTTCATCATCCTTTTTCGACTCAAAATGTTACTCTATTCTTCTCTCCACAGATGCTGCCAGACCCAATGAGTTTCTCCAGCAGTTTCTGTTTTTATTTCTGGTTTTTCAGCGTGTTCCTTCTTCCTTTCCTTAATTTTTCCAATACTTGCTGCGTCTGTAACACTTTCCAGTTCTGATGAAGGTTCACAGCCCTGAAATACAAACTCTGTTTCTATATCCACATATGCTGTCTCATTTGAGTATTTCCAGCATTTCGTGGTAAATTTCTCAATGAATTACCATACTGCTGTCTGTGTAGGGCTTAGAGCATATAAATGGAGAAAGTGAGGACTGCAGCTGCTGGAGATCAGAGCTGAAAATGCGTTGCTGGAAAAACGCAGGTCAGGCAGCATCCAAGGAACAGGAGAATCGACGTTTCGGGCGTAAGCCTGAAGAAGGGCTTATGCCCCCGAAACGTCGATGCTGCCTGATCTGCTGCGCTTTTCCAGCAACACATTTAGAGCATATAAATGACTGTGATTACATGCACATTAAAGGGAATGACATAAACTAAGTTACTCCTTGGGAGGTTTCCAAGCAATGTGATGAACCACTATGTGATTTCAAGTTATTGCTCATTTTCATAACATATGCCATATGCATTCTATCCTATCTCAAATTTTTCATTAAAAAGATTTGCCAGAGTGCAGATAACCTTTAGAAACACCAAACTATGGTGCTGAGCACAGTGATAATTAGAATTCCCGCAATATACATTCATAATGAAAATTAGGATAAAAGTCAAATTAATTTCAATTCAAATGATCAGTCTTTCCTGGTATCTCAGGCACTTGCAACACAGCATGCTGGGATACTCCTGTCTGGGATATGGGGAAGCGGAGGTCCTGCAGAGGAGAGCATGGTAAACACTGAAGTGCATACTGAGTTATGCACATGCTCACACACCTCATACCTGCCAGAAATCCTGACGAGTGGGAGTGTGGTTCAGAATGTGGTGAGAAGGGAAGAAAATGGCGGTCTGATTACATCACAAAATACAGTATGCTACATCAAATGATTATAAGCAACACAGCAGACAGACAAGAAGAAACAGTTAATGGCTACATCAACATTTAAAGGCAACAACAGCTTGGTTGGGATCATTAGGCTTCTGTTCTGGTAAGCTGACAATGTTAAAACTTTGGCAGACCAAACGCACAGAGACTCACAGAATGTTAAAAAAAACCCATCACAATAGAGTCAAAACATGTTAGTATTGGAGTGCAGACAATAGGCAAGGTGCTGTTTGGTTAAAATGTATGACCCACAACTTCTCTATCTAGAAAACATTTCAGAATTAGAATATTACACCTGCAGAAATGACCCAAGGACATGCACAAGTGTGCTTTATTGCAGATCTATTGTTATTTTACAGTTCTCTATCAAGTGTTATACAGTCTAATAGACTGCATTACACCCATAGAAAAACAGCAACAAGACTGCAGTATACCTTTAGAGAAACAACAGCCATACGAAGACTGCAACACATCTGTAGAAGAAACAAAACAGCCATAGTGAAACTACAATACACACCTGTAGGGTTAAAGTTAAACTGCAATTAAATTGCAATCCACCTGTAGGTGAAAAAAAACAGGACTGCTAGATTACAGCCCAAAGAATAAGTGAAAAGGTTATGAAATTGCAATACAAGTGTACTGAGAGGAAACAGTTATCAGACTACACCACAGCAAAGAATAGAGTAAGTTTGCAACACTCAAATTATAACTGCAAACATTTGCAAAATTACAGCACCCCACATTCATATTTTTCAAACAACCCAAAGAGCTAGGGAAAATAGTAAAATGAAGATGAGATCGACCAGGAAACAGGACTGTGGGAGTGTGGCGAGGACAAGGGTGAACACATTTCTTCAGCAATGAGAGCAGTATTCAAGTCTGAATTTGACTTGGGTTTTCCAGGTGATTGAACTTAAATGAGGTAGCATGAACAGAGAAAAATTCTGAAAGATTTGTTTGAAGTCAGACTGGATAGTGATACAAAAAGAACCTGGGGATGAACTCAAGATGCAGACAAAACTGTTGAGAGTCACTTTTAGACCAGGGCTAGGTAGTAGTGGCACCATATTGCTTTTTCTAAAGAACATTCCTGAATATAATGGGCCGTTGGGGCAATCAAACATGTTTTTATGAGTTGTGTCCTTCATGAATGCAGCTAGTGAGGGCAAATCAAAATGAAAGTTATTATCTAATCATGTTTATCCTTAGTTGAAATGCTGGCTTCACAATAAAACTGGTTTTCCATTTTATACTTGCACTTCTTTTATCTTGATTAACATAACTTTGTAGCTTTAATCCTTTACTATGGTGTCCTTCAATAGTTAGCTCATCAAGAAATGCAATACGTTTTATTTCTACAAAAGGTTCAAAAAAAGCCCTGTACAATGAGAAACATTGAATTTTGCTAATTTTCCAATAAATCAATCATTCAGCATAGAACTCTTGGAGGAAATTGCAAAGTCAGCACTTATCAAAATAAATTTTGAAAACTTAGGAACAGCATAAACGCGCCGAGTGACTGGGAGTTTTCCTGCACGAAGAATAAACACAGCATTATGTCAATACAGAAGTTCCTGTGACATTGTAAGGCAAAAAACATAAAAAGTCTTCAATGCTACGAAAAAAAGAGCAGTTCATCTGCTTCCTAGGGAAAAAAATATTAGGCAGATAGAATACATCCATCAAGTTGTGCGATTACGACAATGCTGGGCATAACAAATACATGAACGCACTGGTGGGGAAAATTAATTTGTGATGTACACATTAACAATACACATAGATAAAGTATTCTAGCCACAGGGGGATCTATATCTTAACTGCTGTTGTGCCTGTAAAAACATCAACTTAAAACAAATGTGTTAAATATTTAAAAAAGGAATTCAGTACCAGCATAAGCAAATAGTGCCAGTCAGAAAATAAAAATCAATTTGTCAAGTCTGCATATTGCAATGAAAGTCAACTTGTTTTTAAAAAAAGTGTTAATAAGGTCTGGTGGCTGCATATTACTGTTGCATAACAGAGGTGCAAATAATTATTTTAAAAATAAATTCTCCATTTTCAATCGGTTGTCACAGATTTACTATTTATGGGAAGGAAAGGTAATTCATAGGTACTTTGATGGCTCAGTATTTATAGTTGACTGTAGAAACCAGGAATGTTCTAAGTTGCATCCTCAGTCTGTTTTGAGTTGGCCGATTTCATCTGCATAGATAATTTGGATGTCAGGGCTGGACTTGGCTCACAGGGGTTACAGAATGCAAAGTTCCTGCTGCACAGTGACCTTTGGAAGTGTGAATGCTGATGGGAGGACAATGATTGTTTCTCGACTTTATTTTGCATTGTTAAACTGTTTAGCCACATGTAAAAGTTGTTGTTGTTGGGGTGACATATATTTAAAAGTCAGAAACAGGGACTATTACTGTACAAGTTTCTATTCCCTAATATCAACTATTTAATGAGCACCCAGTAAACAGAAAATTCTAGTTCAGATTGAGCTCTCCAAACATCAAGAAAGGAGGCAGATGTTTTCAGTGCGACTGACTGCCTGCCCCCATCAATAAGAAAGTTCACCGGATCAAGATTCAATCAGGTAAAAGTTGACTAGTCAGCTTCTAATCGAATCACGGGACTCGATGTTGAAGTCCCCCTTGTCAGAAGCAGCATCTAAGACGTAGAGATCATTGCTGGAGGGGTTCCAACAGCGAGAAGGCAGGGCATTTATTCAGGGAGAATGGGTCATGTGGTGGTTTTAGGCAAGTGCAGAGGATGCCCTTCAGCAGCTACTTCTTTGCTTCAATCCCTGCCCCTGGTTGGCCCCAGGCTGGGTCAAATTGAGGACATCAATCCCCTCAATTTAGCAGGTGGGTCACTGTGGTTTCCCAATTGTGGAACTAGCCACTTTTCTTGCCTGCTGTGAAGTCAGGTATTTGGGCCAAAAGCAAGTTGAAACCCTTCTGTGGTAGTTAATTGACCATTTAATTAGTGGCAAGTGAAAGTGATCACCAAGGGTTTCTTCTTGCCCAGCACTTAATTACTAAGACAGCAAAAGGTTACTTTCTCTCCAGAGTCTTTCACCCAATTAATTGCTCTTCTCACCACTTTCAGGAAAGGGATAAGTGCTCTCTTAATTCCAAGAGAAAGGATGTGGAAAATTAAAAGTATTTTCTATCAACTTATCCAAATTCTAAAATTAAAATGCCTTGGAGTCGATGTTTGAAACTGAAGAAAGTCTGCAATCTCAAGGATTTCAGGTAGGTGAGAATATTTCAATAATTTGCTGACGTTGTTTCAGCATTGAAAATGGCTCCACCAATTCATCTGTCCTTATCCAACTTCTGCAGTGTTTTAGTTGTTTGTTTCAAGACTTAATTGAATCTTGCATCATCAGGAAATGAAAAAAAAAGTACAATGTTTGAGAAATCTACTTGATATTTATTGGAGAAACAAAATGGTTATGTTGTAATTCAATGCAACACATTATCAACCCTAAATTTCACTTCTCAATACTCTCAGTCATGCCCTTGAATTTAACATGGTAACATAGGGTGGACAACTTGCATTCAGGTTGCTCCTAGCTGTATGCCCAGATACCTTTTAGTGCATAACAGCTGAGATCATGTTTGCAAAAGAAGGGAACTTAAATTGTTACTGTGCTGCTTGACCCCAGAATTTGAAACGCTGTGATACAGTCTGCACTAGTTGATAGGAATTTCGCCTATTGGAGAAACAATATTAGTTATATCAAATAAAAAGGTTAGAAGCACAACTAGTTTATCCAGAAATGAATATTTAGTTGATCACTGTGAGCCTTCATTTACTACGTATCGCACAGAGATCTTGCACAAGATACTGTAAGAAAATCACAAGATAATTCACCATCAATCATGTACTCCTACACAAAATAAAATGCACATCAGGTCAGTGTCTCTTCCTGGCTTTTCTTTAATCTAAGAAGTTAGAGTCAACCATGCTTGCGACTATATAACATGCAAGATGTGGTGCTACTAACCTTTCCATCATATCGTTTCACTATAAATTGGTCCAAACCCTGATCTGAATAGAAAAAAAGAGAAACAGAAACACTGGGTTATGATTGAACATCACCGCACAATTCTCAAACAGCTTGGTGTTGATTTATTAATTCAGATGCTTAGTTAATCACAGTGCCATGGAGACATAATTCAGACTTAAAACTCATTTCAAAACATTTCATTTTCCAATGAATAATTTTGAAAAGTACAAATGCAACTGTAGTTCTAACTTGACAGGCTATAATACTTTAATCTAGTAACATGTGTTACTAGAAGATCTCACGAGAAGCGTTGCTTAGAGTATATTAAATGATGCACTGTTTTGAAGATAGCAAGGTGATGTCATGCAATGCACAATGCTTTCTGGCAATGAAGTGGGTCTGTGTCTTAAAATTACAATGCCTAAATGTTGTTAAGCAAATAAAGGCTGAGTTTCATCTTTCAGCAATGACGAACAACGACGCAGAATACTAAAAGGCATGTGTAAAGTGAGAGACAAGGTTGCAATTGCCTGCAGATATAAAGTGAAGCAAACTTTCAATAAGACTGCTGAGCGCTGTAATGTCAGTGGGGTCAGAGACCAGGTACGGGACAGGATGTGCGCAGTTAAGTCCTGAATGAGTTGCAGAAAAAAATACCTAATCACAAAAACGACTGGTGTAAACAATGCTCCACCTTAACACAATCAAAATGGTGTTCTAGGCCCTGAGCAAGCCATTGACAATACAGTAGGACATTTAGTGAATTAACTACAACTGCTTACCTGATATCTAAATGACAGCAAGCCAAATTTACGCGAAAAGATGGCAGTAAGCCAGGATTTCTCAACATTCCTCAGTAAAGAACAGAAGAGCTGGCAAAGTTCCAAGATTTGTTGATGAACAGAACCCTTCTGATTATTACTCTTACAAATAAAATTTATTTCACCTCAATATTCATTAGTCTGAAGGCATATGAATTTATTTGAATATTTTGTTTTCTTCTGCCAGAATAAAAAGCAGTTCTGCAGAAAGTATAAAATAACATTTACCTGCTACTAACTCCCTAGGCTATAGCAGGAGAGTAACTGAGCACATCTCCATACTAAATTGGATTTTGATTGCTAGGTAAAAGTATTGAGATGCAATTTTCCATTTCAGTATACTTGACTGAAGAATTTGAATCTTACTCTCTCATGACCAAAGATAGAGGTTCAAAGGCATTTATTTGTTGTTGCAAAAATAGGACGTTGATGCAATTTAAAGCAACTCATTACTCTGCAAATGGGAGGTACCTATATGCCACTTGCACAGTCTTTGATGTCCAAGAGTATAGAGGGCACGCAGCCTAACTTGCTACATGATAACTGAATGACAGACGAAGACTTATGTTTAAATGGCAAGTAAGAATAAATGGATTATTTCAGATCTTCGAGATGTAACTAGTGGGAATGCGAGAGGGATCACTGCTAGGGGCTCAATGAGATGGCAATAGAATGGGATGCTTCTGCCAGAGCTCGTCTGCTCCATCTGTTTGTATTTGTTTTCTCTCTTTTTTTATCCTTTTGTCTTTTTCCTCCTCCCCTTACCCTCGGAACACCCAGCCTCTGACCTTGTGACCTCAGAACTCTCAGCCTTGGAATTCCTTGCCTCAGGATAGATACGATGAGTGGCATCCTCTCAGCACAGCGTGGCAATCACCCTGTGGCCAAGTATGGTGTTGCTGTGGTTCTGTTCGCCGAGCTGGAAGTTTTTGTTACAAACGTTTCGTCCCCTGTCTAGGTGACATCCTCAGTGCTTGGAAGCCTCCTGTGAAGCGCTTCTGTGGTGTTTCTTCCGGCATTTATAGTGGCCTGTCCCTGCCGCTTCCGGTTGTCAGTTTCAGCTGTCCGCTGTAGTGGCCGGTATATTGGGTCCAGGTCGATGTGTTTGTTGATGGAGTTTGTGGATGAGTGCCATGCTCCTAGGAATTCCCTGGCTGTTCTTTGTTTCGCTAGCCCTATAATGGTAGTGTTGTCCCACTCGAATTCATGTTGCTTGTCGTCTGCGTGTATGGCTACTATATAGTGTTTTGTGCAGTCCTTGCAAGGGATTTTGTACACTACATTAGTTTTGCTCATGCTGGCTAAAGGGTCCTTCGTTTTGGTGAGTTGTCCGAGTGTGGCTGTTGGTTTGTGTGCTGTTATAAGTCAGAGTGGTTGCAGTAGTCTGGCTGTCATTTCAGAGATGTTCTTGATGTATGGTAGTGTGGCTAGTCCTTTGGGTTGCGGCATGTCCTCGTTCCGTTGTCTTTCCCTTAGGCATCTGTTGATGAAATTGCGAGGATGTCCGTTTTTGGCGAATACCTTGTTCTGGTGTGCTGCAGTGTGTTGTGGCCCTTTTGAATAGCCTCCAATGCTCCAGGGAAAACAGTCCTAGCCTATTTAACCTCTCCCTACAGCTCAATTTACAATCCTGGCAACATCCTTGTAAATCTTTTCTAAACCTTTCAAGTTTCACAACATCTTTCCAATAGGAAGGGAACCAGAATTGCACACAATATTACAACCGTGGCCTAACCAATGCCCTGTACACTTGCAACATGACCTCCCAACAACGATACTCAATACTCTGACCAATAAAGGAAAGCATACAAAACGCCTTCTTCACTATCCTATCTACATGCAACTCCACTTATCAAGGAACTATGAACCTGCACTCCAAGGTCTCTTTGCTCAGCAACACTCCCTAGGACCTTACCATTAAGTGTATAAGTCCTGCTAAGATTTGTTTTCCCAAAATACAGCACCTCACATTTATCTAAATTAAACTCCATCTGCCACTTCTCAGCCCATTGGCCCATTTGATCAAGATCCCGTTCATAGCTCCTTGAAAGTGGAGTCGCAGGTAGATAGGATAGTGGTATGCTTTCTTTTATTGGTCAGAGTTTGTGTACAGGAGTTGGGAGGTCATGTGGCTGTACAGGACATTGGTTAGCCCACTGTTGGAATATTGCGTGCAATTCTGGTCTCCTTCCTCTCGGAAAGATGTTGTGAAACTTGAAAGGGTTCAGAAAAGATTTACAAGGATGTTGCTAGGGTTGGAGGATTTGAGCTATAGGGATAGGCTGAACAGGCTGGGGCTGTTTTCCCTGGAGCGTCAGAGGCTGAGGGGTGACTTTATAGAGGTTTACAAAATTATGAGGGGCATGGAAGTGTAAATAGGCAAAGTCTTTTCCCTGGGGTCGAGGAGTCGAGAACTAAAGGGCATAGGTTTAGTGTGAGAGGGGAAAGATATAAAAGAGATCTACTGGGCAATGATTTGCCAGAGGATGTGGTGGAGGCTGGTACCCTTGCAACATTTAAAAGGCATTTAGATGGGTATATGAATAGGAAGGGTTTGGAGGGATATGGGCTGGATGCTGGCAGGTGGGACTAGATTGGGTTGGGATATCTGATCGGCATGGACAGGTTGGACCAAAGGGTCTGTTTCCATGCTGTACATCTCTATGACCTCCAATTTTGATGTCATCACCAAACTTACTAACTATACCTCTTATGCTCACATCCAAATCATTTATATAATGATGAAAAGTAGCGGACCCAGCACTGATCCTGGCGGCACTCAACTGGTCACAGGCCTCCAGTCTGAAATACAACCCTCCACCAAAATCTCAACCTTTTCCCTTGCTATGTCGTTGGTTCCAATGTGTACAATAACCTCCTGCTAGTCCCTCTCCCCCTTGAGAACATTCTGCTCCCTCTCTGAGAAATTCTTGATCCTGGCACCAGGGAAGCAACAAACCATTCTAATTTTTTGCTGCTGGCCACAGAAACATCTGTCTTACCTCAGATTAGAGAGTTCCCTAACACAATCGATCGCTTGGAACCTGACATATCTCTCATTACATTAGAGCGTGTCCCAATATCAGAAACTTGGCTATTCGTGCTACGCACCCTTGAGTGTCCATCACCCCCTACATTTTCCAAAACAGCATACTTGTTTGAAATGGGGATAGCCACAGAAGATTCCTGCACTACCTGCCTATGTCTCTTACCTTTCCTGGAGTTAACCCATCTACGTGACTGTATCTGAGACTTTCCCCCTTCCTATAACTGCCATCCATCACATCCCCTTGCTCTTGTAAATTCCTTATTGCCTCTAACTGGCTCGCCATATGTGACAATAATGCTAATTCTAATTTACCAGCTCTATCAATGACTTAGATGGAAGCACCAAATGTATGATTGCTAAATTTGCTGATGAGACAAGGTAGGAGAGAAAGTTGTAAAGAGGAAATAAGGAGTCTGTGAAGGGGTATAAATAATTTTTTGCCCGCAGGCTTAACCTAACAGATAAAGATGGAAAAATGTAAACTTGTTCAATTTGGCAAAAAAAAGCATATGATTTATTTGGAGACAAACTGCAGAACTCCGTGCTACTGAGGGATCTGAGTGTCCTCGTACATGATTACAAAAAGCCAGCATGCAGGTACAACAACTGAATGGGCAAGTGATACAACGGTAATGCACCTGCCTACGGAACAGGAGGTTGCAAGTTCAAATCATGTTACGTTAACGGGGTCTTACTGCAGCTCATTGCCCCATATGCTTGATGGTCACATGAATCTCAGTTGGCTGGACCGTTGGTTTCTGATGCAGAGTGAGCCAGTTCAATTACTTGATTGGCTGAGGTCACAAAGAATGCCCTTCCTTAAACTCAACCCTCACTTGAGGGATGTCGGTGACCAGTAGCTGTGTCTGTCCAGTGGTCCTCTGGAACTATAATGACTTCTGCGTTTCACTTCACTCAGAAGGCAAATGGAAGGGTGGGATTCATTACAAATGAATATGGGAAATAGGGGCAGGAGAAGCCACTCGGTCCCTCGAGTCTGCTCTGCCATTCAACAAGATCGTGGCTGATCTTTTATCTCAACATCATTTTTCTTAGGAAACCCCACATTCCTTAATGTTTTAAATACTGACAAATCTATTGCTTTCTGTTTTGAGTAAACTCAAGAACTGAGCCTTGACGATTTTTTTGGGGTAGAGAATTTCAAAGACTCCCCATCATCTTCTCTTCATCTCGGTCATAAGTAGCCGGTATCTTACAGAGTCATGCAGTCACACAGTATGGAAACAAAACCTTTGGCCTAACTAGTCCACGCCAACCTGTTCCCAAACTAACTTAGTCCCATCTGTCTACATTGAGCCCATTTCCCTCCAAACCTTTTCAGTCATGAACTTATCCAAATGTTTTTTAAATGCTGTAACTGTACCTGCATCCACCACTTTCTTTGGTGGTTCATTCCACAGACTAACCACTCTGTAAAAAAAGTTGCTCCTCAAATCCTTTTCAAATTTTTCTCCTCTAGTATGCCTTCTAGTTTTGAACTTCCCACATCAGGGAAGGAACCTTTGCTATTCGCTTTATCTATGCCCCTCATGATTTTACATACATCCAGAAGGTCACCCTCAACCTCCTATGGCCCAATGAAAAACGTCCTCTTAATCGGAGTGTGTCCCTGATTTTAGGCCACAGGAAAAATCCTTCCTGCAGCCACCTGTTGGAATTTTGTACATTTCAAGAGATCATCTCTCATTCCTCTAAATTACAGAGAATAAAGTTGCCATCTCTCAATCTTTCCTCATCAGAAAATCGTGTTTTGCCAAGAAGGAGCCTAGTGAATTTGCTCTCTGCCAAGTATACCCAGTGCAATTTCTCCAAGGCTATATACAATTGTAGAAAGTCATTTACTCCTGTACTCAAATCTTCATGTAATAAAGGCTAATGTGCCATTTGTCTTTGTAATTGCTTGCTGTACCTGCACGTTAATTTTCAGTGATCCATGAACAAAGACACCCATGCTCTTCTGGATACGAACACTTCCCAACATTCTGCATTTCTGTTATTTCAACCAGAGTGGACAATTTCATATTTTTCCACACTATGTTTCATCTGCCATGTTCTTGCCCACTCACTTAGTATATTTAAATTCAAGAGGCCTTCTTGCCTTTGTTACAGACCAGATCAAAACCCCTCAAAATATGTTAAAAAGATAGCCTAGAATCTAACTTCTTAATTTTCTTTATCAAATGTAAGGTGCAATTCAATTGGCCAAACTACATGACTCTAAGCAAAACACACTTTATTTTTATATTGCAGTTAAATACAGACAAAATAAAAAGAAAATAATTGGTTTAACTGTAACTCTATTGAAATGGTTCACAATATATACATTTTAACTGCTATTAATTGACTTTCCCATATAAACATCCTTGGCAAAGGCAAAGTCGGTAAAATAGATGGTCTCACATGCAATTCCAGCAGCAGGAATAGAACCCCAGCTTTTAGCTGTAACAGAGAGAGTATTAAGAGCTTCCACACCCAGGTACAAGACTCCAGCAACCGCAGAAAGCTAAACCTAAAACTCCTGGTTCTGTGGGAGCTTGACTCTACCCATTCAGGCTGCTTCTATTGTTCTACCTTTGAAAGAAATCCCAAGGCCTCACAAGCTGTTTACTGTATTGGCTTTGAGAATACTGCTCAGCACCGCTGACTCAATCTTTCTTTATTAAAAAAAGGACAAAATACACCACCTAAAGCCATAGTATGATCACACCTTCTTCTCACAGTTCACATTCCCATTTAATTTTGCCTTAGCAGTAAACTTTGAAACACAATATTTGGTACCCACATTTCAAATCACTGATGGAAATTGTGAATAGCTGTGGCCCAAGCACTGACCATTGCAGTACCACAAGTCACAACTGTCAGGGCAGGCAGGGACAAAGCAGAGAACAAAGTAGGACTTATAATTAAACTGCATTTAACTCGATGCAAGAGGCCGAGGGAAGGCCGATGAACTCAGGGCATGGGTAGGAACATGAAGATAGCAATTACAGAAAAGTGACTCAGGGATGGACAGGATTGGCAATTTAATGTTCCAGGATACAAATGCCACAGAAAAGGACAGAAAGTGGGGATGGGTGTTGGCGGGGGGATAGCATTACTGCTGTACTTAGGGAAGATGTTCCTGGGAATACATTCACGAAAATTATTTGGGTGGAACTGAGATATGAGAGGAATGATCACCTTATTGGGATTGTATTATAGATCCCCTAAGAGTCAGTGGGAAAGTGAGAAACAAATTTGTCAGGAGATTTCAGTTATCTATAAGAATAACAGGGTGGTTATGGTAGGGGATTTTAACTTTCCAAACATAGACTGGGACTGTCATAGTGTTAAGGGCTTAGATGAAGAGAAATTTGTTAAGTGTGTACAAGAAATGTTTCTGATTCAATATGTGAATGTACCTACTACAGAAAGTACAAAACTTGACCTACTCTTGGGAAATAAGGCAGGTGTTAGTGAGGGAGCACTTTGGGGTCAGTGACCATAATTCTATTAGTTTTAAAATAGAGATAGAAAAGGATAGACCACACCTAAAAGTTGAAGTTCTAAATTGGAGGAAGGCTTTTGACAGTATTGGGCAAGAACTTTCAAAAGTTGATGGGGACAGATGTTCGCAGATAAAAGGGACAGTTGGAAAATGGGAAGCCTTCAGAAATGAGATAACAAGAATCCAGAGACAGTATTCCAGTTAAGGTGAAAGGAAAGTCTGGTAGGTGGAGGGAAGGCTGGATGACTAGAGAAATTGAGGTTTTGGTTAAGAAGAAGGAGGAAGCATATGTCAGATATAGACAGGAGAGATCGAGTGAATCCTGAGAAGAGTATAAAAGCAGTGTGAGTTTACTTAAGAGGGAAATCAGGAGGGCAAAAAGGGGACATGAGATAGCTTTGGCAAAGAGGGTTAAGGAGAATACAAATGGTTTTATGAATACATTAAGGACAAATGGGTAATTAGGGAGAGAATAGGGCCCCTCAAAGATCAATAAGGAAGACTATGTATGGAGCCACAGGAGACGGGGGAGATACCTAACGAGTATTTTGCATCAGTGTTTACTGTGGAGAAGGTTATGGAAGATATAGAATGTAGGGAAACAGATTGTGACATGTTGAAAAATATCCAATTACAGAGGAGGAAGTGCTGGATGTCTTGAAATGCATAAAAGTGGATAAATCCCCAGGCCCTGATCAGGCATGCCTAGCTTCCCACAGAGTTCTAGGATAAGTGATTGCCGAGATATTTGTATCATCGATAGTCACAGGTGAGGTGCCAGAGGACTGGAGGTTGGCTATTTAAGAAAGGTGGTAAGGGAAAGCCAGGGAACTATAGACTGGTGAGCCTGACATTAGTGATGGGCAATTTGGTGGAGGGAATCCTGAGGGACAGGATTTACATGTATTTGGAAAGGCAAGGACTGAATGGGGATGGTCAACATGGCTTTGTGCATGGGAAATCATGTCTCACGAATTTGATTGAGATTTTTTGAAAAAGTAACAAAAAGGATTCATGAGGGCAGAGTGGTGGACACGATCTACATGTTCTTCAGTAAGGCGATCGAAAAGTTCCTCTGGTTAGCAAGATTAGATCTCATGGAATACAGGAAGAACTAGCCATTTGGATACAGAACTGGCTCGAAGGTAGAAGACAGAGGGTGGTGGTGGAGGGTTGCTTTTCAGACTGGAGGCCTGTGACCAGTGGGAGCTGGGACCACTACTTTTCATCATTTACATAAATAATTTGGATGTGAATAGAGGAGGTACAGTTAATAAGCTTGCAGATGACACCAAAATTGGAGGTGTAGTGGACGGCGAAAAAGGTTACCTCAGAATACAACGGGATCTTGATCAGATGGGCTAATGGGCTGAGGAGTGGCAGATGGGAATTTAATTTAGATAAATGGGAGATGCTGCATTTTGGAAAAGCAAATCTTAACAGGACTTGTATACTTAATGGTAAGGTCCTGGAGAGTGTTGCTGAACAAAGAGACCTTGGAATGCAGATTCATAGCTCCTTGAAAGTAGAATCGCAGGTAGATAGGATAGTGAAGGTGGCATTTAGAATGCTTTGCTTTATTGGTCAGAGTATTGAGTATAGAAGTCGGGAGGTCATGTTGTGGCAGAGAGGGCATTGGTTAGACCACTTTTGGAATAGTGTGTGTAATTCTAGTCTCCTTCCTATCAGAAGGATGCTGTGAAACTTGAAAGGGTTCAAAAAAGATTTACAAGGGTGTTGCCAGGATTGGAGGATTTGAGCTATAGGGAGAGGCTGAATAGACTGGGGCTGTTTTTCCTGGAGCATCAGAGGCTGAGGGGGTGACCTTATAGAGGTTTATAAAGTCATAAGGGGCATGGATAGGATAAATAGTCAAGGTCCGTTCCCTGGGGTGGGGGAGTCCAGACCTAGACAGCATAGGTTTAGGGTGAGAGGGGAAAGATATAAAAGGGACCTAAGGGGTAACTTTTTCACGTAGAGGGTGGTACGTGTATGGAATGAGCTGCCAGAGGAAGTGGTGGAGACTGGTACAATTGCAACATTAAGAGGCATTTGGATGGGTATATGAATAGGAAGGGTTTGAAGGGAAATGGGCCAGGTGCTGGCAAATGGGACTAGATTAGGTTGGGATATCTGGTTGGCATGAATGAGTTGGACCAAAGTGTCTGTTTCCGTGCTGTACATCTCTATGATTCTATTTCCACTCTATTTTCTGTCCTGCAACCAATTATTAATCTGTATTGGTGTATTATCTTCAATCTTATGTGATCCTATTTGTTTACTAACTTGTTAGATCTTATCAAAACCCTTCTGAAATGCACCCCATCCATTAGTCTTCCTTATCTATTTTATTACTTTCATCTTCACAGGAATGAATATAAGAATAGGGAAGTTTCAGTATAGGTATACAAGGCATTGGTGAGGCCACATCTCCTTATTTCTCTCCTAATTTAAGAAAGGGCAGCATGGTGGCTCAGTGGTTAGCACTGCTGCCTCACAGCACCAGGGACCCGGGTTCTATTCCAGCCTCGAGGGACTCTGTGTGGAGTTTGCACATTCTCCCCATATCTATGTGAGTTTCCTCCGGGTGCTCCAGTTTCCTCCCACAGTCCAAGCATGTGCAGGTCAGCTCAATTGGCCATGCTAAATTGCCCATAGTGTTAGGTACATTAGTCTGGGGTAAATATAGGGTAGGGAAATGGGTCTGGGTGGGTTACTCTTTGGAGGGTCGGTGTGGACTAGTTGGGCCAAAGGACCTGTTTCCATACTGTAGGGAATCTAATCTAATCTAAAAACAGGATAGGATTGCATTTGAATCACTTCACAGAGGTTTACTCAACTGATTTTTGGAGAGTAAAACATTAACTTTTCAGGAAACAATGGGCCTATACTGGATTTAGAAGAGTCACTGGTGATCTTGTTCTATTTAATTTAGATAAATGTGAGGTGCTGCATTTTGGAAAAACAAATCAGGTCAGGATTATACAATTAATGGTCAGGTTATGGGGAGTGTTGCTGAACAAATAGACCATGGCGTGCAGGTTCACATTTCCTTGGAAGTGGAGTCCCACATAAATCAGATAGTGAAGGAGGCGTTTGGTACACTTTCCTTTATTGAGTATAAGTGTTTAGGTGGCAGACAGGAAGGAGAGTTGATACACAGGGAGAACATTTAATTACAAAGTTAATTGACTAACTTAAATACTAATTGCATAGCAATTTTTCACTCACTCTCTGGTTGCTTTTCATTTGGCGTGATTGATCGCACAAAATCTTGGGGTGTCATGAACACTTCGGAATCTCCATTCTCATTGATGATCTTCAGTGTGGCAAAATATCGGAAGATTTTGTCTGGAGTGGAGTAAGCACGAATTCGGTTCTCATATTCCATGACCTGAAAATAAAGACAAGAAGAATTATTATTGAGAGTCCCTCTCATCTGGGAGAACAGTAGGATGCTGTGGTAGATATCTAAGTGAGGTCTGCAGATACTGGAGATCAGAGTCCGAATGCATGGTGCTGGAAAAGCACAGCCGGTCAGGCAGCAGGAGAGCTCTTCATCAGGAATCCTTTTACATGGATCTCGACAACTGGATCCTCCCTGACAGAGAATTTAGCCCAATTAATCAGAGATCAGAAATACACAGATCGGAGTGAGAACTGACAAGGATTTATTTAACAAACAGCGATGGCGAGGAAGAGACTTGACAGAAGAAACAGTCATTGACAGGCTGTTCAGAAGGAACCACAGCTTCTTCCGCGAAGAGAGGATACAGTGGAGTTTTATACCCTTACAACAATGAAATGTGAGTTGAGATAATGGTGTGCGTTGTACGACAAAGAGAAATAAAGTTCATTCATTGAAAAGATTCAAGCGTCCGGTGTCTGACAACGAGTTTCTTAATTGACTCAGGAGATTCCGATCCTTGGCTGGTGTAGGTGTTAGTGGGTTTCATCCGGGTATCAAAGTGTTTGTGTTGTTGAGAAGGCAAGTGAAGTACCTTTGGTGCTTCCTTGTCTGGGTACCCTTTGTGAAGGCTTGACACCTAGTGGGAGCAGCTGTGCCCTAAGGAAATTAGAGGTGCTGGGCTATTGCAGAGTGGGACCTTCATTATCAGTTAATCTGAAGTATATTCTCTTGGTCTGGGGCTGGAAGAGTCATGTCCTGAGGTACATGCAATGTCTGGGGCAGCTGGTTTGGCCAATTTGAAGCATTATGGGTAGACTTAGTGGCTGAGTGCAGACATTTTGCATTGCCTGTTTTGTGGCGATGTCATGGGGAGGCCGGGACCCATGCTTTCTCCCACACCCAATGCAAGCTCCTGACCAGCTCGAAGAAGGGTTAGAGAAGATTTGAAATGAGCAAGCTAGATAGGTAGGGAGAGGCTATTCCTGCTCATAAACGAAAAAAGAATGAAAGGGCATAGATTTCATGTTTAATGCAAGAAAAGCAAGACTGATGTGAGAAAAACATTTTTACACAGTTAGGGTCTGTGAAGCAATGCCTGGACATGGGGTGGAGGCAGGTTCAATTGAGGCACTCAAGAGGAACACTAGATGGTTACTTGGATAGAAATGGTTTAAGGGATATCGGGATAAGGTAAAAGATCAGAACTAGGTAACAGAACCAGTGTAGGCACAATAGGCCGAATCGCCTCCTTCTACACTGAAACTATTCTGTGACTCTGTGTCCTGAATAGTATCGCTATGGAGGCAACACAACCCCCGAACTCTCACTCTTTGCTGCAGAAAAAGTTGTCAATCCCCCTCACCACACCATCATCTACTATTACATCCTTTGTTACTCTTCTTGCCACTTGTTACATGGCTCCATGGTCCGTCTATTCATTCACCTCCACCTCCTCTCTCCTGTCATCCAAACAGGCTGAGAGAACTCAAAGCTACAGGAAAACTGCAGGTTTGCCCGCTGGGTCTGGGTCCACCTACCTGCTTCACCCACAGTCACCCCCTCCTGTCCTCAACCACTGACCATATCGGTGGACCCTGGTCTAAGTAGTGTGACTATCTCCTAGCACGAGTCCAATTAACTGTCCTCCTCCCTGATGTGTCACAATGTCGTAGTTCAGCCTTGAGCTCAAACTTGGAGCCAAAGCTGCATGAACTTCAAACATATCGACTTTAGTAAAGCGTTCGACAAGGTTCCTCATGGAAGACTGGTTAGCAAGGTTAGATCTCACAGAATACAGGGAGAACTAGCCATTTGGATACAGAACTGACTCAAAGGTAGAAGACAGAGGGTGGTGGTGGAGGGTTGTTTTTCAGACTGGAGGCCTGTGACCAGTGGAGTGCCACAAGGATCAGTGCTGGGTCCTCTATTTTTCATCATTTACATAAATGATTTGGATGTGAGCATAAGAAGTACAGTTAGTAAATTTGCAGATGAAACCAAAATTGGAGGTATAGTGGAGAGCGAAGAAGGTTACCTCAGATTACAACAGGATCTTGATCAGGTGGGTCAATGGATTGAAAAGTGGCAGATGGAGTTCAATTTAGATAAATGTGAGGTGCTGCATTTTGGGAAAGCAAATCTTAGCAGGACTTATACACTTAATGGTAAGGTCCTAGGGAGTGTTGCTGAACAAAGAGACCTTGGAGTGCAGGTTCATAGTTCCTTGAAAGTGGAGTCGCAGGTAGACAGGATAGTGAAGAAGGCATTTGGTATGCTTCCGTTTATTGGTCAGCGTATTGAGTACGGGAGTTGGGAGATCATGTTGTGGCTGTACAGGTCATTGGTTAGCCCACTGTTGGAGTATTGCGTGCAATACTGGTCTCCTTCCTATCGGAAAGATGTTGTGAAACTTGAAAGGGTTCAGAAAAGACTGACAAGGATGTTGCCAGGGTGGGAGTATTTGAGCTATAGGGAGAGGCTGAACAGGCTGGGGCTGTTTTCCTTGGAGCGTTGGAAGCCAAGGGCTGACCTTATAGAGGTTTATAAAATCATGAGGGGCATGGATAGGATAAATAGACAAAGTCTTTTCCCTGGGGTGGGGGGGGTATATGAATAGGAAGGGTTTGGAGGGATATGGGCCGTGTGCTGGCAGGTGGGACTAGATTGGGTTGAGATATCTGGTCGGCATGGGCCGGTTGGACCGAAGGGTCTGTTTCTGTGCTGTACGGCTCTATGACTTGCTGCAAATGGCCCTGGATCACAATGTTATGCATGAGCTCCCACATACTGCAACCTTGATACATTAATTAAATGGTCATCCTGAATGAATTATAATTTCTTATATTATTCACTGCTTACATCGCCTTTTATATGTTTCATTAATTTTACCATAAATTTGAATTCCGTGTTAAAAGTTTAAGAGTAGAAAATAATTGGAAAAACATCAATCAGTGACTCATTAAACAGCAAGAGCCTTTCTCTGTAGCTCAGCAAATACTAGTTCCAAATCAGCTCCAATGAACTGAGCTCTGTCTCTGATTGCCTGTCATCGGGTCCTTCTGTTCACTGCCCATCTAGGTCCTCAGCTCACTTTCTCCTCCTCTCAGGTGATGCTTTCTGCCTGTCTCCTGCTCCTCACTTGGCCTACTCCTCCACGTAACCCCCTGTCTCAGCTCCTCCGGCCACCCACTGCTCCAGGTCCTGCTGGCTCCCTGTCTCAGCTCCTCCAGTCACCCACTGCTCCAGGTCCTGCTGGCTCCCTGTCTCAGCTCCTCCGGTCACCCACTGCTCCAGGTCCTGCTGGCTCCCTGTCTCAGCTCCTCCGGCCACCCACTGCTCCAGGTCCTGCTGGCTTCCTGTCTCAGGGTCATCAGCTTGCCTGCTCTTTTAGCTGATACTGACTCTCTGCCTCAGGGCTCATTTCATGCCCACTCTTCTCACCTTATTGAATGGAACAGGCTCAAGTGGCAGAAGACTTACCCCATTCCTAATTCATATGCTGGTCCATGCAGAGACAAATATTCTTCATCAAAATGACAGAAAACCTCACTGCGATTTTATACTGATAGTGTAACTTTCTGAGTTAGTACTGTACAAATACTTGTAATCTAATAACTAACTAACTAACTAACAACAACACAAATATTAAATCAATAGAGTGAATCCCTTCACTAACTTAGTATATTTGTTGCAGCAAATTTAATATATATATGCTTAAGGATTCATACAGAATGATGCTAATTTTAACATCTTACACCTATGGATTCATCACACTTCAAAATGTCAAGTTGTAAAATAAAACTCTGAACATTTTATACAGCTTTCATGTTGCCTGGAGCCACCAATTTACCAACACCCATCAATGCACAAAGTTTGATCAGCAACAGCAATTAATCTGTCACCGCCCTTGAATCATTAAAAACAAATAGTCTTTGTGATCGAATCTGCTTACATCGAACATAGCACCACATGAGCAGCAGAATAAAACATTGCACACTGCATAGTATTGGACTCCTGTCACTGCTAAGCAACACACTCTCTGACTTATCAGCAGTTTGCTATTATAATGTGATCCTGTCGTGAGGCAATTCTTGAAGGGTTCTGCAGATTACACTGGAGTTTCAATGATGTTTCTCATTACAGAGATGTGGACTGAATGCAGATTTTTAAAATGCATATTTTACCTCTTCATACTTACATCCAAGATAATATCCTATATGCACATACCCTGATGGTTAGCAGTCCTTTTTCTTTGTCACTGCAATAGATGTTGGGACTATTTTCAGTGGAGCAGAGGTCTAAGAAATTGAATGGAGGTTTAGGCAATTCTCTGGCCAATATTTATTCCTCAACCAGCAACACAAAAGCAGATTTCCTAGTTATTAATTCATTGCTATTTGTGGTTTGATGAAATCTAGCTGTTTGGTGAATGATTGCTGTGTTCCCTATGTTAAAATAGTGACACCACTTTGAAGATAGGTTCTTCGTTTTACATAAGGTATTTTAAGACATCCCAAGTTTGTGAAAGGTATAATGGATTTTGAACTTTCGTCTGTCTATCCTATTAACTTTGATTGTAGATATCAACTATGCAAGAGGCACTGCAGAAATAAATCAAGGCTCCTTAGATAGCACCTTCTAAATAAACTACTACTTCCATCTCAAAGCAGAATACCACCAACTGTAAATTCCCTTTCATGCCACTCACCATCCTGACTTGGAAATACATCGCTGTTTCCTTCATTGTGTCAGAATTTTGCAACTTCCGCCCTAATAGCATTGTGGGTCTATTTACAGCATGTGGACTATAATTGTTCAAAAAGGCAACTCATCACCACCATGTCAAATGCAACGAGGGATGGGCAATAAATGTTGGCCAGACAGTGATACGTACCTCCCCTTAGAAAATGCAGAAATGTCTATCTTAAAACTATATAACGAAGAGCTAAGATTAAATGATCAGTTTTCTTCATGCAGTATGAAGAAAATGGAGCATGAGGAAGCATTGTTACGGGAATGGCTGAGTCAGAGACCATTTGTCTCTTAAGGAAAAAAAATGGATAAATATTCAATGCAGGTGATTCAAAGGTAGAGGCAGAAAGTAGGTCTGTGGGATTAGTTTTGAATGCCATGCAAAGAAAAAGCATGAACAGGGTGGAGCACATGACTGAATTCTATTAACTATTCTCTATTTCTGCTGTAGGTTATGCTTTAAAGTGGATGCAAGTCAACTTGTTTATATACATGCAACAAACATCTGTACTCATTTAAGTTGTTATGGAAAATAGAAGGAAAATTGGGAAAAACCATTTTTGCTAAGTTGGGGAGTCTAAGATTAGGGAACACTATCTGAAAAATAAGAGCAAAACCTTTCAGGAATGAAATTACCAAACCCTCTGTACACACAAGGGTAGAAACTTGGAACTCTTCCACAATTGACAATTGATACTTAATCAATTAATCTACAGAAATAGGGCTGGAGAATGGGACAAACGTGGTAGCTCTTGGTTGAATGGCCGCCTTAGGTACTACAGAAATCTATGATTTTGTATAGAGACTTTATTCTCTATACGTTTTAGATGTACATGTAAAAAAAAAAGAGGTACATGTGCAAGAAGAAAAAGGTAACTATACGATTTCTGTCATGACAGTATTATTATAACAACTCTGAAAGAACCTAATGTTAGAAATAATTACATCACATTGTTTAAACACTTAATTGGTTTTAACAGAGGTAGTGTGTTCAATTTTGGGCATTACGTTTCTGGAAGCATGTCAAGGCCATGGAGACAGTGACAAAAGATTTTCTGAAATGGCATTGCTAATGTGGAGAGACTGGAGAAGTTGAGGCTGCTTTCCTTTGAGAAGGTAAAAAGCAGATTTTATAAAATCACGAATGGTTTCAATGTAGTAAATAAGCACAAACTTTTTCAGTCACCAGGGGACACAGCTTAACAGAATTCATAAAGGAACCAGAGGCAATGAGAGAAAAATGAGTTCTTGTGATACGTAGGCTTGAAAGAGATTGCTATATTTGCAGCATTTTAAACTGTGTAATAGTGATACCACAATGCAATCTCAGATCACAATAAATTAACTAATACTATCACCATTGATGGCACTTGCTACAATTCACTTCCACAACAGAGCAACTTGTGTTTGAACATAAGCAGATTCATGGGTATGGCTTTCTTGAAGAGTTGCAACATTATCATTCAAGTCATTAGCAAACATAGATCCTCTTCCTTCTCCACTGTGTTTTCAGGTGTACGGGGTGGCACGGTGGCTCAATGGCTAACACTGCTGCCTCACAGCGCCAGGGACCCGGGTTCGATTCTCGCCTCGGGCAACTGTCTGTATGGAGTTCGCATTTTCTCCCGGTGTCTGCATGGGTTTCCTCTAGGTGCTCCGGTTTCCTCCCCCAATCCAAAGATGTGTGGGTCAGGTGAATTGGCCATGTGTTAGGTGGCTTAGCCAGGGTTAAATGCATGGGACCGGGTCTGGGTGGGTTACTCTTCGGAGGGTCAGTGTGGACTTATTGGGCCAAAGGGTCTGTTTCCATACTGTAGGGAATCTAATCTAATTTAATCTAATCTTTGATGGCATCATTGAGAAAACAATGAGACAGTTGAACCTGACTTTTAACTGAAGGTACACTTTTAGGAAAAAGACTGGATAGTGACAAAGATTTGAACAAGATGATAACATCAAACCCCTGATTTAAGAGGTAGGGGAAAATAAATCAATTAGTATTTATTTTCCTGATCACATCCAGAAACCTATACTGCAAAGTATGAGTTTCGATAGTGGGAGACAATTATATCAGGCTTAGTTTTGATAATCAATAGCCAACTCATATTGACTGAATAGACTGAAGATCCCTCTGTGTATCAGTGGTCCGAAGGGTCCTGCCATTTACTCTATACTTTCCTCTTGCATTTGACTTCCCAAATGCATAATCTCATACTTGTCTGGATTAAACTCTTCTGCCATTCCTCTACTCAATTTTCCAACTTACCTATATCCTGTATTGTTTGATAACCTTCGCCATTATCCATAACTCCACCAATTTTCATGTATTCTGCAAATGCATGCATCAGGAACAGCTACATTCAAACAAATCATTGTACATTACAAACAATAGAGGTCCCAGCACTAACCCTTCTGGTTCATCACTGGAGCTACACACAGATTACCTCAAGAGACATTAGTGGGTCCTACTCTTTCTATAGTTATGCTCTTGCACTTTATATGCATTAAATAACCCTTTGGGATTCCCTTTATTCTAGTTCTCAGTGCTCTCTCATGAGGGACAGGATTCAGATGTATTTGGAAAGGCAAAGGATGATTAGGGATAGTCAGCATGGCTTTGTGCATGGGAAATCATGCCTCACAAACGTGATTGAGTTTTTTGAACAAGTAACAAAGAGGATTTATGAGGGCAGAGCAGTAGATGTGATTGATATGGACTTCAGTAAGGTATCTCATTAGTTCACAATTAGATCTCGGAATACAGGGAGAACAACCATTTGGATACAGAACTGGCTCAAAAGGTAGAAGACAGAGTGGGGTGGTGGAGGGTTGCTTTTCAGATTGGAGGCTTCTGACCAGTGGAGTGCTACAAAGATCGGGGCTGGATCCATTACTTTTCGTCATTCATGTAAATACTTTGGATGTGAACATAGGAGGTATAGTTAGTAAGTTTGCAGATGACACCAAAATTGGAGGTGTAGTGGACAGTGAAGAAGATTACCTCAGATTACAATGGGATCTTGATCAAATAGACCAGTAGGTTAAGGAGTGGTAGATGGTGTTTAATTTAGCTAATGTGAGGTGCTGCATTTTGGAAAAACAAATCAGACCAAAACTTATACATTTAATGGTAAGGTCCTGAGGAATACTGCTGAAGAAAGAGACCTTGAAGTGCAGGTTCATAGTTCCTTGAAAATAGAGTTGCAGGTAGATAGAACAGCAAAGGCGGCATTTGATATGTTTTCCAATACTGGTCACAGCATTGAGTATAGGAGTTGGGAGGTCATGTTGTGGCTGTACAGGGCATTGGTTAGGCCATGTTTGGAATATTGTGGGTAATACTGAGCTCCTTGCTATCAGAAGGAGGTTGTGAAACATGAAAGGGTTCAGACAAGATTTACAAGGATGTTGCCCTGAACAGGCTGGGGCTGTTTTCCCTGGTGCATCAGAGGCTGAGGGGTAACCTTATAGAGGTTTATAAAATCATGAGTGGCATAGATAGGATAACTGGATAAAATCTTTTCCCTGGGGTGGGGGAAGTCAGAACTAGAGGGCATAGGTTTAGGGCAAGAGGGGAAAGATATAAAAGGGACCTATGGGACAACTTTTTCATGCAGAGTGTGATACATGTATGGAATGAGCTGCCAGAGGAAGTAGTGGAGGCTGGTACATTTACAACATCTAAAAGGCATTTGGATTGGTATATGAATAGGAAGGGTTTAGAGGGATATGGACCAAGTGCTGGAAAACGGGACTAGATTAGGTTAGGATATCTGGTCGGCATGGACAAGTTAGACTGAAGAGTCGGTTTCCGTGCCGTATATCTCTATGAATCTATCTCCTTGACTCTTAACTTGCCAAATTTCTAAGATCCTCCTGCTCTTTCCATACTTTTCATTTTAGAGACTCTGCTGTATTGACCCAACATATCTGTCACAAGTTTCTCTTTCTCTCTTAATCCTATGCTTTACATCCCTTGACATCCAGGGTCCTCCAGTCTTGATTCCACCTTCATTCTTTGCAGAATCATATTTGCTCTGTGTTCTCAGTTTATTTTTTTGAATGTCTCCCATTATTCTGACACGGTTTTACAGCTGTATCTGTAAAAGCTACTCCCAGTCCACTTAGGCCAAATTGTACCTTATTGTGTAAAATTAACCTTTCCCCAATTTAGAGTTTTTATTCCTGGCTTATCCTTCAGTTTTTCTACAACTTTCCTAAATCTAACACTGTTATGGTCACTGTCACCAAAATGCACCTCTCACATGTACCTTCCACGCACCCAGGCTCATTTCCAAATATTAGGTCCAGATATGCCCTTTCCCTTGTTGGGCTTGCTGCATGTTGACTAAAAAAAGTATTCCTTGTGGTATTTTAACCCAGGTCCACAGAACTTTATCCTCAGATTCTGGATTATTAGGCTAGTGCATGACCACTATTTGTCACCATCCAACATTCCCACTATGCTATGCGGTGTCTGCGTACCTATCGGGGCACTGACTTCTGGTTTCGGAAGTCGATACTGAACGTGAGCTCCTGAGGGTATGCCTGATCAAATACTATAGGGAACACTGATCACTGCCTTTGCCAGTCTGGTTTAAAATTGACCAGAGGAAACCAGGATGTTGGTCTGGCACCTGTTCAGAGGTAACCTATGCAACTTATACAGGTCTCACCTTCTCTAAAAACGGTACCAATGTCTGTGGAATCTTAAAAACTCCCTCCTCCACCGTCTCCACAGCCAACCATTTATCTGATCTATCCTTATACTCACTAATGCGTGGCACCAGGAGTAATCCGGGGATTATTATCTTTGAAGTCTTGCTTTCTAATTTCCTAATTCCATCAAGTCGGATGGCAGGACCTCAATTCTCTTTCTTCCAATGTCATTTGTCTCAATGTGAACCATAAACTTCAGCTGATCACTCCTCCCCTTTCAAATGCCCTGCCATCGGAGTAAAGTCTGTGCCCGCAGATATGGCTACCTACTTTCTTAATTAATTGATTCTGTAAAATTGCCATTCCACAATCTCTCTCTGAAACCAATGCCCCATGCAGCTGGACCAGAGTGCCATGCTGAGAGAGGAGGCCCCCTCCAGCCACAGCAGCAGCATTGGGATGAACCAGTTGGTTCTTCCCCAGCCTGGGCTAATTTCCCTGGCCCAGACTCTCAGACTAGGCTGATGTTCCTGGTTCACAGCTGGGCCTGTGCACCTGAAGGATGAGAGTGGTGGTCTTGGTACTGTGTGGTATTCTCCATGTGTGGTAGTTTTATTCC
The DNA here is from genome assembly GCF_004010195.1 of Chiloscyllium plagiosum. Taxonomy (NCBI): domain Eukaryota; kingdom Metazoa; phylum Chordata; class Chondrichthyes; order Orectolobiformes; family Hemiscylliidae; genus Chiloscyllium; species Chiloscyllium plagiosum. Next base: position 23,421,545 of record NC_057747.1, on the reverse strand, counting down.
GTTAGGACTGTCTTGTCCCAGCATGGCTCTCTCTTACCCAGGTGGAGATCTTCTTCATTTTCAGTGTTCCAGCAACCTAGCAGGATGTCTCATCCAAGAGTGGTGATCCCATCCTAGAATAGGAGTCTCGTTCCCACTACTTCGTCATGATATTCCATTGGCTTCCTCCAAGTCCAGGAGCTGTTAACTGAACTGCAATGAACATCTCTTAATTTTACTTTTTTCTTAATTATTATGCATGACTTCTGTCATTGATGTAGGTGCCTTGGTGAGGTGACCTAGAAAACTTGTCACTGCATTTGGCGTGTAAAAGTACACGTGACAATACATTTCTATTCCGTGGGCCTGGTTCTAGCTGGTCTCTACAGAAGACCAGTTTTCCAAGGCTGAAAAATAGTTTGTGAGCAAGGTACATTTGGGGACTCCTTCAATACCTGCCTGGTCCCCTTCATCTGTCTAACAGTTAACATTCCCCTCTCTACCTGCACTCCTTAAGCTGTGGGGTGACCATGCCCTGAAACCTGCCATCCATGAACTTCTCAATCTCATGAATGCACTGTTGTGCCCTCCAGTCCACTCAATCCCCAAAACCTACAGTTTAAGCCCCTCTTTTCGGAGGCACTTCCTGGGCACATACTCATCGAGACTGTCACTAGCATCTAGATTTACCCTCGTGGTGCAGAATGTCTTAATCACAGACCTGAACTCACCAGACAAATCTTAACTAAATAGAATATGTTCCCTTGCTTATATTTTACGCTTAAACTTACTTAAATGTAGAGAAGAAAAATATTATTCTTGTTTATTGCAAACAAACTCAAAGTAACCTTTATTCTGAAGTGAAGAAATTTAGTTCAGAACCAGTATTTATATATCTGTACCACAAACTAACACTTGCAGGGGATGGAATTTGCATTAAATGTTAATTCATACATTCCAAAGTTACTGCATTGTTCCGGTCAGCTACATACCTTTCGATCTCTAAAGCCCCTCCGCTTCTTCTTCTTTTCAGCCTGTCCCTCCTCTTCCTGTGACTTCACAGCTTTCTCATCACCTTGATCCTCCTTAACTCCTAAACAGTCATCTCTGGGTGTGCGTTTCACTGAGTTAGCACCCTCTGCATGTGCTCTAACAAGGAAATGCAAAAAGTAAAAGGCTTAAGCATTTTTGTACAATCCACAATTATAATTCCAACATCTTTTCAATAAACAATGGGGAAATACAGCAAACAAGTGTTTCTTCACATTTAAACTTCCCTGCAGACACTTTCAGAGCTGAACCATTACAACAATCCCATCACCAATGTTGGAAATGTGCCCATCTGTTCATTCTCCTGATATAAAAAAACCTCTCTCATTCCCACAACACAACCACCCCGCAAGACCCTTTGAATACTTTACTGTTTTAACAGGTGTTCAGTTTTTCTTGTGGATGAGTGGGGTTGTTAAATTGGCATAGAGACTGGTTTTGGCAAAGTTGTTTAAATTCAAAGCCCTTCTCAGAGTCCAGCCTTCCTTCCACTATAACCTTTGCTTGGTCTTACACATCCTTCCATACCTTGACTCCTTGATTTTGTGATCAACCTGCTCTCCTTTGCTTCACCAGCTCTGGCAAGTCCAACTTCAGGTCCACTTTCACAAACCTGGTCATTTTTTTCTTCTGTCTCCAGCAAACTTTTTTTTAAGCACTTATTTCCAACCCAAGGAATAGTCATCCATCTTAACCATTCTTCATTAGATCAGTAACTTTATTTTGTTGGTGCACAGAATTGTGCAAATGTATTGCTCAGAGAAACCACAAATTGAGTAGTACAGTCAATTTTACATTGCATGTTGTGTCCATCATGACTAGCTTTACCTTCAAGCTGTGTTTCCTGCAAACAAGAATGGAATTGGTGAATTTGCCTTCATGATTCATGTCCCCTGACAACCAATCATGCAGATTTCAATCAGATTTAAGTGTCAAATCCATCTGTCCCTGATTGAAAGATGATGAAATAATTATACTGTCCTGTACATTTTTTTCCTTCATGGGATGTGGGTATGCCTGACAAGGCCAGAATTTAATCCCCATCTCTCATTCACCAGGGCACAGTTAAGTGCCTGGAGTCATGTGTAGGCTAGACCCTAAAGGACATTAGTGAACCAGATAGATTTCCTGACAATCGACAAAGGAGTCTCATGATGAACATGAAACCAAAGTCCAGATATTTATATTGAATTCAAATTCCATCATCTGTCATAGCAGGATTCAAACATGGTCCCCAGAACATCACCTGGGTATCTGGATTATTAAGCTTCACAATGGCTCAGTGGTTAGCACTACTGCCTCACAGCATCAGGGGCTTGGACTCGATTCCAGCCTTGGGCGACTATCTGTGTGAGGTTTGCATGTTCTCTCCACATCTGCATGGGTTTCCTCCAGGCGCTCTGGTCTTCTCCCACAGTCGAAAGATGTGCAGGTTACATAGATTGGTCATGCTAAATTGACCCTAGTATCCAGGAAACTGCAGGGTTACAAGGATAGGATGGGGGAGGGAGGGAGGGGGGGGGGGGAAGAGAATGGGTCTGGATGCGATGCTCTTCAGAGGGTCTGCTTCCATACTGTAGCTATGTTAATTATATGAATAGTCTTGTGATAATACCAATACGTCATCACCTCCTCTTACGTTCACCTCATCTTCAAATAGGACAGCAAACAAAATGCTGAGGCCCTCACAATACACACAAAGCATTTACAGACACAAACTCTCTTAACGAAAACTAAAGACACTGGTCTCTGCAACAGAAGTATTCTTAGAAGATTCAATAAAATCATTCAGAGCTTCGTTAAGATAAATAAACAAAGGAAATTTCCTTTTACAACTAAGTTAGTAAATAAAAAGCATAGACTTTCCACAAGAAAAAAAGGCTGGATTAAGAGAATTTTATTTTAAACAGAAGGCTGTTAGATCATAAATAAAAGTATAGAGAAGTCAATAACAGCTTTGAGAAAATGAATGTATATCTGCTCAGTATGGGGATGGGATAGAGAGATAGGACCAAGTAGACTGCCCTATCAGTGAGCCATCACAGGCTCAACTGGGAACACTCCTTCCTGTGTGCTAGGGAATTTGATACCAAGTAATCAGACAAACCAAAGTGAAGGCAGACAATGAGGACAGTGGCTACAGCATGCTGCCTTTGTATTCTACTTGCAGCAGTTCAGCAATTGCTGAAGTCACCCAGAATGAAATGTTCACTGCTACTTGGAGAATGTGGCAAGTAGTGCCTCCATTCTGGAGTGTGCTTTGCTTTAAAACTGTGCATGCTCCTGAGAAATCTAGTTACCTGCTTCACATGTGGTTCAGCAATTGTACTGTAAGTGCAACCTCAAACCCAGTGTGCTGTATTAAGCATCAAATATTAACTAACAGATCAAATAATGAGAATTAGCAGCATAAGAAAGGCAACAGCAAAGAAAGCTGTTTCGAAACTCATTGCTTCTCAGCTTTCAGTGGCCTACACAGGGTAATAAAAATTACTGTATTCACAAATATTAAACATAAAACCTTTTCATGAGTCAAGCAACAAATTTCTTTTTAACAGCTGTGACTCAAAACAAAGTATATGTAGTTTTTTCCCAACAACTCTACAAATTATTAGTTCATTCAAGAGTGCATGGAATGAGCTGCCAGAGAAAGTAGTAGAAACTAGTACAAATACAACATTTAAAAGGAATCTGGATGGGTACATGAATAGGAAGGATTCAAAGGATATGGGCTAAGTCCATGGCAAATGAGACTAGATTAATTTAGGATATCTGGTTGGCATGGGTGGGTTGGACCGAAGGATTTGTTTCAGTGCTGTACAACTCTATAAGGACATGAGCCAAAGGATTATCAGGCTTTATTGGTCAGAATATCGAGTACAGGAGTTGGGAGGTCATGTTGCGGCTGTACAGGACATTGGTTAGGCCACTGTTGGAATATTGCGTGCAATTCTGGTCTCCTTCCTATTGGAAAGATGTTGTGAAACTTGAAAGGGTTCAGAAAAGATTTACAAGGATGTTGCCAGGGTTGGAGGATTTGAGCTATAGGGAGAGGCTGAACAGGCTGGGGCTGTTTTCCCCTGGTGTGTCGGAGGCTGAGGGGTGACCTTATAGAGGTTTACAAAATTGAGGGGCATGGATAGGATAAATAGGCAAAGTCTTTTCCGTGGGGTGGGGGAAGTCCAGAACTAGAGGGCATAAGTTTAGGGAGAGAGGGGAAAGATATAAAAGAGATCTACAGGGCAACTTTTTTTACACAGCGGGTGTATGGAATGAGCTGCCAGAGGAAGTGGTGGAGGCTGGTACAATTGCAACATTTAAGAGGCATTTGGATGGGTATATGAATAGGAAGGGTTTGGAGGGATATGGGCTGGGTGCTGGCAAGTGGCACTAGATTGGGTTGGGATATCTGGTCGGCATGGATGGGTTGGACTGAAGGGTCTGTTTCCATGCTGTATATCTCTATGACTCTATGATATCTATTTCACTCTAATTAAAATAATCAAATCGTAATGCTATTTTTCATTTATTCCATGACTACTCTTTACAATTCTGTGTTTTGTTACGAAATCTGAGCATCTAAGGAATACAATGATGCTTTTTTTACGATAATTGAACAAAAGTCCCTGAGGACTTAAGCATAAAATAAACAGGCAATTTTACAATTGAAATGCATAACACTATGAGAAATACATGGGTATTATTTATTAAATACTTATTTCAAAACTGCACAGGCCCTGAAGGAGACCACTGTGATCCATCTCAAGATGGTAGAGTACCTAAAAAATAAAACCTACATCTGAACATAAGGATGAAGAGAAATTGGCTGAAATTAAGGAGAAAACATTGTAGAGTGATTAGATTCTCTGCATTTGGCAGCCAAAGTGATACTTGGGTACATCTTGGTATCAGGTTTCACAGATGTGGTTTGCTGTTGGAATACATAATCAGCATTAAGAAGCCATGTCATCCTAGAGATTACTTTGGGCAGCAAATAGAAGGGGAAACAAAATGTTGCAAGATGTGGGATTAGGCCTACTGCTCATTTGAAGGATAATATCAACCATTTATCATTAGTGTTGATGCATCATTGTGAGAATTGCGTGTCATGAGCCAAAGGCATCAGCATGGTATTAGAGAGATACAAACACAGCCATAAAATCAAAGTTGAACAGAGCGGATTTATCAAAGCTGCTTGTGGAAACAACTCACATTTAGACTTGCTTCATACCCTGCAAATTGCATCAATGTGGTAATCGTTTCTGTCAAATGCTCCTTTAATGACATCAATGCTTTGTTGTGTAATTGTATTTTCTTTGCATGATATCTGCAACAAGAATTCCATGCTGTGCAAGGCAGGTGAAAGAATTTAAATCTTTGTTATAGCACATAATGTCAGCTTGATTTCTATGCTTCCCTATGCACTACACTGGGCAAAATTCTCTCTTCCCCAAGGTGGACCAACACCATAATATTGTTCAAATTTTGTGAGAAGATTTGTAGCTCGGGTGCTCGTTGTTGTGGTTCTGTTCGCCGAGCTGGAAATTTGTGTTGCAGACGTTTCGTCCCCTGTCTAGGTGACATCCTCAGTGCTTGGGAACCTCCTGTGAAGCGTTTGTGATATTTCCTCCGGCATTTATAGTGGTTTGTCTCTGCCGCTTCCGGTTGTCAGTTCCAGCTGTCTGTTGGAGTGGTCGGTATATCGGGTCCAGGTCAATGTGCTTATTGATTGAATCTGTGGACGAGTGCCATGCCTCTAGGAATTCCCTGGCTGTTCTCTATTTGGCTTGTCCTATAATAGTAGTGTTGTCCCAGTCGAACTCATGTTGCTTGTCATCTGCGTGTGTGGCTACTAAGGATAGCTGGTC
>NC_057747.1:23399474-23414980 GCF_004010195.1 Chiloscyllium plagiosum | reverse complement strand
CTATTATTATAGGACAAGCCAAACAGAGAACAGCCAGGGAATTCCTAGAGGCATGGCACTCATCCACAGACTCAATCAATAAGCACATCGACCTGGACCCAATATACTGACCACTGCAATAGACAGCTGGAACTGACAACCGGAAGTGGCACAGACAAACCCATATAAATGCTGGAGGAAATATCACAGAAGCGCTTCACAGGAGGCTCCCAAGCACTGAGGATGTCACCTAGACAGGGGGCGAAACGACTGCTGCAACACAAATTCCCAGCTCGGCGAACAGAACCACAACAACCATAATATTGTCACATCTTTGTTCGGGGTTTGGGTTTTCACCAGAGACTCTTCACAATCCAATCTCAACCATACTTGGTACCATTCCTCACTTTTGAGCTACGGTCATTATTTTCTCTACTATAATTTGCTATAAAAATTACAAGATAGCAGTCAGAATAAACTCATCAGTTATGCGAATTATATGGAGTCACAATTCCCAACAGTCCAGGCTAATGTTTATCCTCCAAATGAGTCATATGCCTCATCCTGCATCTCATAACATTTGTTTACCTTTCTATCCGCTACCCAAAGTAATCTGTAAGGTGACATATTCTTTTAGTTAATGCTAAGTTTCTACAGGCTCATAACCCTCTGTCCTAAATCTTATATTTATTTTACATTTAATTTTCAATCTTCTCATCGAAGACCACATGATCACTGGGAAAAGTCCATTCCTATCCACTATGTCTACCCTATACATTATTTTAGACATTACTGCCAAATTACTCCATTAAAAGCTGCATCAATCATGGAAATGAGAAATGTGGAATTCACTGCCATAAGCCATTGTTGAAACCCTAATCAATAAACTGAATTGAAAAGAAGATCATTTGACAATTTCAAATAGTGGATTTGTAAGCATTAGCTTTAGATGCCACTCTCTTGTTCCCAAAAGATGGATTCACTGCCATTGAAACACGAAATTTTGGAAAACACTCCACAGGGTGAGCAACATTTGTGGAAAAAGAAACAGGACTCCATCAATAAACACATCGATTTAGACCCTATCTACTTTCCCTTGAAAGAAAGAACCAGAAATGACATCACCCACCTTAAGAAACCAAGACCTATAAATAGAGAGGCTGGACATAGCACCAGCACTTCATTGGACACGCTCGTTGATGATATTACTAGTATGGTGATGAAATGTCTGAAAACAAACCTTCAAGCTCAGCAAGCTAAGTTACATACTTACATTTCCATTCCGACTATCCTCTCTATCGTGTTATTTCTTTAATACATAAACATGTATACAAAAATAGGTACATAAAAACATTTTTCCATTCTCTTCCCCCCCCCCCACCATCTGGAGTACTCATTATATAATTCACATCATGGAGTTTTTTTTGATTTGATAAGATCCGGTGAACCTTGTTATAATTGATTCCCCAGAGACAGGTAACCATACTAACACTTGGTCTCAAGAAACAACATGTTGAGCTTTAGCCTTTTTATCTGTTCTAATATTCATTACCTATAGACACTTTTCAAAAGCTTTCTGGCCAAATCACATACTTGATCAATTTCTCCCTGAAACTTAATAGTTAAAGTTGGAAATACTTTGGTTTGCAAGTTTCTCTTCAATTTGCTGGTTCATTTCTCAGTCTCCTATCTGACCAGAGTCAACCTCCCTGGTTTAAAGTTTAAACAAAGTTTGCCAATTTACTGACAATCAACATTTGTTGGTGGATTTGCTATGGCAATAGCATTACGAGAGTCCATTTGCCAACAAATCATTGACCATGGACTTGTTGGATTGTCGACAAAATCAAACAAGTCCTTCAGATTACGAATCTTAATTGATCTGGTCTATATGAGATTCCAGCCCACATCCACAACAATATAATGGATTCTGAATTGCCATTTGATATGGACAAGTAAAATTATATAAATTTATTTCAGGGTAACCAGGGACAGACTATAAATACAGTCTTACCAACAATATTCACATGCTGAGAATGAATAATTTAAAAATAGCTTATTTACAAATACTTTATTTCAACTGTTCTATAAACACAATAGCACCTTCCAAGTCAATGACCTTTATCACTGAGAAGGACATAGGAAAATCGGGCTCTGAGTCTATATCCACATCATAACTTAGCAAGTTCCAGCAAGAGACCTTGCTGTCTCTTTCTGGAACTTGCCATTCAACATCATCATAAAGGTTCATGAATACAGGCTATTACAGTTTTCTTAAGGACAATAAATGGCACCTTTGTTGATCATGGTCACATACAAAGAATTAAACAAAAAGCACTGGTGCTTCCCTTTCAAACAGTATGTTCATTTTCTGAAATTAGAACAGGGTCTTAAGAAATCACAGAGTCACGATTAGAGTGGTGCTGGAAAAGCACAGCAGCTAAGGCAGCATCCAAGAAGCAGGAAAATCCTCCTGCAAGGATGCCTACCTTGAAGAAGTTCTCCTCCTCTCTCTACAAAGATCTCTGAGTCTCTCTCTCTCTCACACACTGCAACCCCCAGGTCATCTCCTCTACCCTGAAGCTACTCTTAGCTACCTTCTCCCCAGCCCCACCCCCCTTCCATTTATCTCTCCACCCCAGAGGCTCCCTGCCTCATTCCTGATTAAAGGTTTTTGCCTGAAACATAGATTTTCCTGCTCCTCGGATGCTGCCTGACCTGCTGTGCTTTTCCAGTACTCTAATCTTAACTCTGATCTCCAGCATCTGCTGTCCTCACTTTCGCCTCTTAAGAAGTCACAGTCAAGAGGCTAAAATCACTTACAAAAAGAACATTAAGAGTAGTTTTTCGAACATTATTTATACAGACAGTTTTTACACAGTGAAACTGTTCCCATCACAAAAACTGCTAACCTTCAACAAGGTTGATGAAACAGCTTTTGAAGAAATGAAGTGCTAATTCATTAAACGTTTGTCAGCATTGACAATAACGTAATGTTCCAAACACCATCAAGTTGTAAAATACTGAAAGGACATCATTGAAACTTAAGTATTTTGAACAGAACGATCAGTGAATGAATCGGAATTCTAATCGCGAGTGAGCCAATCAATGTGCTTTCATTGCAATGGATTGTTAAGCATCAATTGGATCTATAGTTATTATGAAAGATAATGACACTATATGATGTCACCAGGTCACTTCAAAAGTAACCAGCACATGCTTTCGACATACCATAGCAATCAAATCCTTCAGAGCTGAAATTGGTAATGAAATTCTGCTGAGCGACATCTGGGCAACATTTCAAATCCAATTCCCTCACTATTATTAAAACCCATTGAAGGACACATCAGTATCCTAGTTGTTCATATGCATCATAAAAGGACATTACATTGAGTTTCTCTTCAGCAGGACCTTTGCAGCTTTCGGTACTTGGATGTAGCTGCTATGATGCCTGGTGAGACTGCGGATTAGGAAATCGGCTTTTTGCCTCACAGTTCACAACAAGTCCAGATTAATGGCATGAGTTTCCTCTCTCTGCTTGCTCTGAAAGTCATGTTGGCCTATCTTGGTGCATTGATGAGAAATGTAGTACAAAACAGGACGTGAGAAAGTAAGGCAAACATACATGTAAATAGAAACAGGCACATCCACACAAACCAAGTGCAAAATGTTTTTGTCAGCTAATCCTCAGCACTTTTTGCTGGAAAGGCAAGAGAGGTCAATTTTGCCTGATAAAACACACAACAAATGTGGAAAAACTACTGAATTAAATGCTTTGGTTGCTCAAGTGCACAAGATTGAAACTGGGTTTAAAATAACAACATATAAAATAACAAATTTGCTCAAGAGGTTCAAAAATTGCTCCATAATTCAGTGTGCTACTCTTTATATGTAGTTGTAGCTCAGTATGGTACAAAAACCAGAACTTCACTAATGGATATAATATGAATGAATTGGAGAAAGTGACCATAATCATAATTCAAACTCCTGTGAAAACTGAAGTGGGAAATGCAGGCATAAGCATAAGATTCTATAAATATGTGATTAGATACAATCTAGGTAAAAGGCCAATGCACAGGTATAAAGGAACTTTATGTTTTCTCATTTCGGCTTCATTTTAGCACTCTTGTCCCATATCAATTCGGAATGAATGTCGGATGCATGCATTTCAGAGAGATATTGAAATCAGACATTTCTACAATTGATATTGCCGAACAGTCAAATCATTTTCAGCCCTCTCAATGCAGTAAGTGCCTTGAAATAGTAAACCAACAAGTTAAACTGCTGTGCCTCAAATAACTCAGCTGCTATTCCATGCGGTATACCAAATAAACATCATATTTTAGATGAACAATTGCTTTTCTCACTTGTGGGTCCGTGATTTGATTGAAATATACAACTATAAATGGTATGTTGATTTCTGGCATCCATTGAAAACTTACTTCTTTAAATTTTTAAATAATACCTTTCCTTTTCAACCAGATACTGGTTTAAGAACTGGTTTAAAGCCAGTATTGGCCAAATATGAAAAATTTAACATTCATGCAGTTTTTCTAAATTATGTTACAAATAAATCCCTAATAGAAACAAAATCACATGATACAAACTACAAAACAAACAAAAACAAATCAAGTTAGAAGCAAACATTATGCAAGTTTCTAAGCAGGAAATGCTACAAGTGAAGTCATACTAACATAGTTGAATTTACTAAAGAATCCTAAGGATGCTACAAGCTGTTCTGTGTTATGGGCCAGAGGTATGATAGACCAAAGCAAAACAGTACTGAATGAAAGTCACAACTCAAGTGAAACACTAAAATATGGCCCTAAAAATCAATGTATAAGTTGCAATATAACAAACTTGAAAGTGATTGCGAGAAAAAACCTTATGTACCATATGGTAATGACCTGGAATCCTACTGCCAATGAGAGTGGTGGAATTGGAGATCAATAATTTCGAAAGGAAATTTGCTAGACTTTTGAAGAAAGTAAGCTTGCAGACTAAAATGGAAGAATGGCACTGACAGGACTCTTCCATAGCGGTCCAACATGGAATGGCTGGGCTGAATGCAATTACAAGTATAATTCTAGGGAGATCTCTTTATACTTGCCAAAAGTCAACTATCAAAAAATCAGCCAAGTTAAATGGACTGCTCGTTCAACTCATTTACTACCTGTGGGTTATGCTTAAATTAGATATTTCCTTACCTGTATAAATAGAGTGATTGCACTTGAACAATGTTATTTTGAACAGAAAGCACTTTGCACCGTATTTAAGAAAATTCTGAACAGTAAATGGATCTGAAGCTAAATGCATTATCACAAACAATAACCTATTGCCTTCACATTCCAAATACTACATATTTTCACAAATATATCCACCTTTTACAGACAAGTGTGACCAACCATGCTTATGCAATTCCACAGGCCTGGCTAATATCTCCAACTACTTTGAAGCTGCTTTTCAAGCTGATTTAATAGAGGATGAAACAAAACCCTTCAAAAGCATTTATTGATGAGAACCTATGAAACAAAAGTGCGATCCTATTGTGTGATGTCGCATTTATTGGTAACCGTAATGAATGTCAGACAGCAGGATAATCACAGACTCTGCTCCTTTCTTCCCCAGCACATCTATAAACATGAACAATTACATAGTAAAATATATGAAGCTCACATGTCATGAGTACAAATTGATGAAAAACAATGGTTTAAAAATAATAAATGAGTCTACAAAGACATGAGATTGAAACAAACATTATGACAAAATTACTAACTATGTTTGCTATACATCAGTGAATTAACATTTTGTAAACTTCTAGCAGTACAACATCTGCTTTTCCTGACAAAGAAGTCACAAAAGAATCATTCCTCTTTGGGTCATTAACGGGGGAATGGAGGAGCGGGGCAGGGGAAGATCAGGCAGAGAACATTTTAAACAAAATCCCAGTTCAATTAATTGTATGGTGTTAACTAAAGTAATGTGTGCCAAGCCATCAACTGACACCACTCAATCTGGTCTTGCAAAGTGAAGACTGGTGCAAATTACATTCCACTTTCTCTTGATCATTCTAACAAGCACTTAGATTTGTCCTCATCTTAAATTTTCCAATAAGACTGGGGATTAATGATATGAAAGGGTACATTCCTTTTACTCTAATTCAGGACAGTATGATCACAAGAACAGTAATACAGATGTCCCTTACCTTTTCCATAACAAACTTGCTGTCACCGAAACAGTTGTGACTCCGGTAAATGTTATCATCATCAGTTTGCGCCGATGCTTGTTTGGTGCCACTACCCTATAGTAATGTCTGGAGAAGTTGCCAAGAACTGCCATGGCAGGCAGTATTCTGAAGTGAAACATCCTGTAATTGGAACCAAAAGCATGGATTTAATGCCTAAAATTGTACAGTTGTCCTTTCCCAGTGCTGCTTATGTACATGTTTTCACTTGACAGTTTGGCTACCTTGCTTGCATTCTAGCCTCTGAATCAGGTTAGGGAGTTCAAACCCCATTGCAGAATGCAAGCACACAATGTGGACTGTAGTTACAATGTGGTTGTAAGAGTGTTGTTGGAGGTACCATCTTTCAAATGAGACACTAACCAGGGCTGCATGTATCTATTCATACAGATGCAAGAAAGCCTAGCACACTAGTTGAGGAGGAGTGAGAAGTTTACTCATTGTCATGCTACATTCCCACTCTCATGAATACCAACAGAAATTGATTAACTGGTCATGCATTGTAGTTACTGCGTGCAGAACACCATTACATGCAGATTAGCTTCTACGTCTGCCTTCATAACAATAGTCGAGTGGATGAACTTCGAAAGAAACTAATTGATTACACAAAAATCCAAAGACTTCATTAAGAGAAGCAGATGTTCATTTTCTCAGCAGCCATAAACAAGCAGGTTCAAATATATTGGAAGGGAAAACGAAGTACATCTCACAACTAGCTTTCAGCAAGTGTAATTCTCAGATTTTCTAACAGGTTTTGCTAAAGTGCTGCTCATGCCTACCTCTTTTTTGAAAGCACAGGACAATTTCTTGTGCATAACCAATGTCTATTTCACATTTGACTGGCCAGTTGTAAACATCTCTCCAAATGAATAAAGCAAATCAAACATTTGCACTTACGTGTGAGAAATTCATTAATTAAAACAATACTTCATCCCAAAATGGCTTGACAAATGTTTTTTAGAGGAAGTCTGCATACTCAAGTAAAATAAGGTCATTGTTTTTTCACACTTACTGTCAGGTAGTCTCACTGGAGCACTTGAAATAGACAAAAGTGCTCTCTTTACTGAAGCAAGTCAAGATATTTGACAGTCAGAATAAATTTAAAACCCTGAAGATACAGTTAAATTGTAGTGATCAATTTACCCAGTGACACACAGCAGCTGTTCATGTTTCTCCATTTTCATGAACAAAATTAACTTGCCAAATATGTTTCAATAAATTACTAAGGAACACCATACATTTTCCACAATCTTCAGGCAAGTTCACGTTTCGCCAGAAACTGCATAGAAATCATCTGTTGGGTTGTGGCAGCATGATAATGGCTTTGCTGCCCTGCAAAAGTGGTTTTAAGAGGTGCTTTCAGACAGGATTGATATATAATTATCTTTTTACCTAGATCTTGAATGAATCCCCACTTCCCTGCTATTCATAATTCGGCAATGAGGTATCCTCATGTATATAATAGCATTTTTGTCCACTAACTTGCCTTTTCCACCACCATATGGTTCAGTTGGTAGAGTGCTCATCCCCCTCAAATCTTCCCAGGCCCTCCCCCTCCCTTCCTCCTCTGATCGACCCTTCCTTCCAGCTACCAACTGGATTCTTTCCTCCCATCTACTAACCAAGTTGTACCCTCTACCTGCATTCACCTACCCCAATCTCGCCACCCCCCTTTATCTGTCGCTCCCCTTACATCCACCCCGCTGTCCTGAAGGGTTGCATCTGAAATGTTGACTTCTCCATCTCCTGATGCTGTCTGGCTTGCTGTGTTCTTCCAGCCTCCTGCTTGTCGATCCCTGAGACAAAAGGCTTTCAGTTCAATCCTATGATTTGGAGTTTGATAATAAAACCTAAGCTGATATTGAGGAACTATTCACCGTTGGGAAGGTGCTTTATCCAAATGGAATTTTAATCCAAGTCTCTATCCTTTCAGCTAAGTATAAAGATGACAACTCACTGTCCTGACAGATGCACCTGGTATACAACTCACTGATCTAACAGTTCACCCGCACCTTCTCAAGAGCAGTTCAATGCTAGTCGAGCCAGTAGTGCCCACATTGCCCGAATGAACAACTCTGGATCTCTTTCCATCACCTACTTTCTCCAACTTCAAAAACCTTCTTTCAACTTATCTCTTGTTTTGTCACCAATTAAATTGGTGGTGACAAAACAGCAATGTCATGTGTCACAAAGCTGGTCCCTTTTTTCTAAAACGCTGTTCCTTTTATCAAGGATACTGTATCCTTGATTTTTTTCAGAGGGGTCATAAACCCCTCCTGGCTCCAAGGTGACTAGTTTGGTACAGAAATGAAAAAGGCTGCTGAGAGGCCTTTTGTTTATATGTAAACAGATGAGACTTCAGGCTAAAAAGTGGTCATGTATAATGAAAGGGGAGTGGTCAGCTCTCTAGCCGAGCAGTTCAACCCAGAACTAGTTAGGAGTTCAGCTGGGTGGAAACAGGCTGCTAAACATTCTCTCTTTCTCCTTCTGCCCTTCTAACTTCAACCTGTAAGCATTTCTTCCATTTTTACTGTTTTTAAGGGGGTTTGCTTATTGAGACTGTTGTGTATACTCGGTACAGCATAATTAAGTCTAGTTTGGATAGACCGAGTTCTGTCGGGGTTCTTTATTCTGTTCTTTATGTTTCAAAGTGTAATTTTGTGAATAAAAGTTTTGTCTGTTTTAAAAACTGATAGTCAACCTAGTTAACTTATTCTGGGTAATTTTCACTGTACACTTACGAAAACAAATTGTAAAGTTATGGTCTGGGTTGCCTGTTTAAGAATGTTTTGAGTGGTCTGACCTAGTCCATAACACATGGAACCAGCAATCCAGAACCTAATGTTCTAAAGACTCAGGTTTGAATGTTACCATGATAGATGGTGCTTTTCGAATCCAATAAAAACACCTGGAATTTTAAAAGCAAGCCGAATGGTGTCTCTATAAACACCATCAATTGTTGTTAAAACGCATCTGGTTCACTCATGTTCTCATGGAGGGCATCTGTCATTGTTACTGCGCTGAAAAATGTGTTGCTGGAAAAGCGCAGCAGATCAGGCAGCATCCAGGAACAGGAGAATCGACATTTCGGGCATAAGCCCTCCTGAAGAAGGGCTTATGCCCAAAACGCCGATTCTCCTGTTCCTTGGATGCTGCCTGACCTGCTGTGCTTTTCTAGCAACACATTTTTCAGCTCTGATCTCCAGCATCTGCAGTCCTCACTTTCTCCTATCTGTCATTGTTAGCCAGACGAGCCATCACATGATGGCAGAAGAACAGCGTTGTTGACTCTTAACTGCCCTCTGGGATTTAGAAATGGGTGACAAATGGCCATATCAGTGATACTCACGTTAAGAATGAATAAAAATATCGGAAGCCCAAACACCTTAAATAAAAGCAAAATAGTGATGTTGGTAATCTGAAGAAAAATCAGAAAGCACTAGAAATACCCAGATGTGGCAGCCTCTGTATAAACAGATAGAGTTAATGTTCCAAATCAAATATGAATATTTATGTGGAACGAGATCAAGTTAAATAAAAAAGCGTTAAGTGGCACCTGATCATGCTAACAAAATTGAGGTCACAAAGCACAGCAGGCCCTAAATTGTTAACTAAATTTTGCATTTTATGAAGATTAACTAACCTCTCTCTCTATCAGCTGATTATGATTGGATTTACAAAGATTATTTAAGGATTATTTGTAGGTGCAGCTGGAGGATAAGCTTCATTTTAAAAAAAAAATAGAGTCAGAGAGTTGTACAGCACGGAAACAGGCCCTTCAGTTCAACATGTCCATGCCAATCAGATATTCTAATTTAATCTAGCCCCATTTGCCAGTATTAAGTGCACATCCCTCTAAATCCTTCCTATGTGTATACCCATCCAGATGCCTTTTAAATATTGTAATTATACCAGCCTCCACCACTTCCTCTGGCAGCTCATTCCACACACGCACCACCCTCTGCATGGAAAAAGTTATCGCTTAGGTCTCAATTGTATCTTTCTCCACTCACCTTAAACCTATGTCCTCTGGTTTTGGACTCCCCTACCGTGGCGAAAACACCTTGACTATTCACGGTATCCATGCTCCTTATGGTTTTATAAACATCTGTAAAGTCACCCTTCAGCTTTTGCCACTCTAGGGAAATTAGCTCCAACCTATTCAGCCTCTCCTTGTAGCTCAAAACCTCTAACCCTGGCAACATCCTTGTAAATCTTTTAGGACCGTACAGCACAGGACCGTACAGCACAGGACCGTACAGCAAGGACAGGCCCTTCAGCCCACGATTTTGTGCCGACCATTGATCCTCAAGTATGCACCCTCAAATTTCTGTGACCATATGCATGAGCAGCAGTCTCTTAAATGTCCCCAATGACCTTCCTTCCACAACTGCTGCTGGCAACGCATTCCATGCTCTCACAACTCTGTGTAAAGAACCCACCTCTGACATCCCCTCAAATCCTTTCAAGTTTCACAACATCTTTCTTATAGCAGAGAGACCAGAACTGAACACAGTATTCCAAAAGTGACCTAACCAATGTCCTGTCGAGCAGCAACATGACCTCACAAATAGAAACGCTCACAATCTAAGCTAACTTTCTTTTAGAAGGAATGTACGATGTTTAAGTGTGCATGTACTCTGGGTGGATGACCATTCCAAAATTAATGCAAATTCAGAAATCCTCTCTGAATTTTGCTATTCTTGAAGTCTACTTAGTAAAAAGTTACATTAAAGATCGCCACATTGTGTTGGCATTGTGGAATGAGCAGAGATTGATGTAGTGTAATGTTTTGGCTGTAACCCTTAAAAGACTGGAATGCCCAACTTCATTCAAGCTGCATTTGAAAGCTTTTATCATAGTTTGGCAGATTTCTATGGAGGAAGAAAGATAAACTTTACAAACAAATGAAGGAAACCTCAACCTCACAATGATCCTGTCAATGTGTAGTATCAAGGAAGGAAGTTGCAAACAGAAAAATTGTAATCCAGAAAGTTTTCAAGAGAGGTGGTGACAAATAATTATGTTTTGTGTGTGGTTGACCTGTCACATCTGCTCATTTGGCTGTAGCTGTCTGGAGTTCTTCACTCAGTGCATTACACAGGTTTTCATAACACTTTCAAACATCCTATCAAAGATATGTGGTTGTGGTGCACTCCAATATCACTAATTTGTGGAAATTAATATTTGAGTGTTGATATAAAAAAAGTCAACTTATTTTTACTTTGTTGTTAAACTATCCCAAATCTACTGCAAGTTCCCCGATTTACAAATAAAACCAAAATAAGAGCAGAAGAATACCATTCAACCCCTAAGGCCTACTCTTCCATTCAATAAGATCATGGGCAACCTGTTTGTGTTTCAATCCTCAATAACCTTTACCTGCCTAACAAGAATCTATTCACATCGGTCTTAAAAATATTTAATGACCCTCACCTCCAACGTCTTTTGGGACATAAGAGTTACCAAATATCCCTCAGAGAAAAAAAATCCTCTTCATTTCTGTCCTGAAAGAGTGAACAATGCTACTAGATGAGCCACAGGAGGAAACATCTTTTCCATGACCACCTTGCCAAGACCTTTCAGAAGCCTATACATTTCAAATAAGTGACCCTTTAATTCTTCTAAACTCCACTGTAAACAAGCCCAGCTCATCCAACCTATCCTCATAATACAACATGTTCATTCCAGTATCAGGAGGGATGAGGACTGCAGATGCTGGAGATCAGAGTCGAGAGTGTGGTGCTGGAAAAGCACAGGAGGTCAGGCAGCAGCCGAGGAGCAGGAGAATCGACGTTTCAAACAAGAGCCCTTCATCAGGCCTCGATTCTCCTGCTCCTCGGATGCTGTCTGACCTGCTGTGCTTTTCCAGCACCACACTCTCAACTCACTCCAGGTGTCAACTGAGTAAACCACCTCTGAACAACCTTCAATGAATTTGCATTCTTACTTAAATAAGGAGACCAAAACTACAGTGTTCAAGATGTGGTCTCACCAATGACCCGTGAGCACAACATCCTTACTTTTACATTCAATTCATCTCATAATAAAAGATAGCTCCCCATTTGCCTTCTTTATTACATGCTGTACCTGTATATTAACTTCTGTAACATGTGGACCATGACATCTGAATCTCTTTCTACCTAGTAACTGTGTAGTTATTCTCCATTTAAATTAAACTCTCCTTTTCTTATTCTTCCTGCTGGACTGAATAATTTCATATTTTCCCACTTTATACACCATATGCCAGATTTCACCATTTACACTAGATCAATTTCCAACTTCCTTATGACTTCTTTACAACAATAATTCCCTACCCATCTTTAGCTATTGTGTCTTTGCTCCCCTCACTGAAATCATTAATGTAAATGATGAAAAGTTGAGGCCTTGCACAGACCCTTGTGGAACTCCACTTATCACATCTAGCTAGTTAAATAAAGACCCATTTATGCAAATTCTGTTTTCTGCCAATCAATCTTCTATTTGTGCTAATTATATTAAGACCTACATCATGAATTTTTATCTTCAGCACAAATCTTTGGTGTGGGACATTTGCAAATGCCTTATAGAAATCCAAGTAGAGTGCACCTCAGGGCTTTCCCTTTATCCAAGGCATGGGTGTTCGTCCTTCAAAGAATGCCAATAACTTGTTTAAATGTGATTTCCCTTTGACAAAACCATACTCTTCCTGTTTACCTTCAGCTTTACTGAATGCACAGTTTTAGTCTCTTTAACGATCAATTCTAACAACCTTCTCATGACAGACGTCAAGATAACTGGCCTATAGTTTCCTGCTTTGTGACTCCCTCCCTTCTTGAATACTGAAGTTCTATTTATTGTTTTCCAGTCCAATGGAACCAATGGACTTCAGAAAAAATAACCTACTACCTCATTAGCAACTTCTTTTAAGACCCTAGGCTGACGTTCATTAGGCCGAAAGACTTGTTAGTCTGCAGCTCCATAAGTTTACTTAGTAAACACCCCTCATAATTGTAATTTTACCAAATTCTTCTCTCTTATCCACTTCCTAATTTGTACCCTCTATACTGTAGACAAAGGAAAATATCTGTTCATTTAATTCATCATTTCCCTATTGTCTACTATTAACTCCCATCCTCACTCTCTCAAGGACCAACACTCCCTTTACTTACTCTTTTCCTTTATGGCATCTTTAATAATTGCTTTTGCATTCCAATATAGCTTCCTGTTCAAGTAATTTCTTCCTCCCGATTTATCTTTTCGTCATTCTCTATCATTCTTCATATTCCACCCAATTGTCTGAGCTGCCATTCATTTTTGTACACTAAGTTTTTCCCTTAAGTTTGATGCCTTCCTCAAGTTCTTTTGTTAACCATGGATGATGTGCTGGTTCTTCCTACTTTAGAATTTTATTTATATAGGAATATATTTTTTTCTGAATATTCTGAAATAGCTATTTAAAGGCTGCCACTGTGTCTCTATTGACCTAGTCCCTAAACTATCATGTCAGGTCTCTTCACCTGGTCAGCTTTCATGCCCTCACAATTGCCCTTCCTTGGCTTTATAAAACTCG
This sequence comes from Chiloscyllium plagiosum, assembly GCF_004010195.1. Classification (NCBI taxonomy): domain Eukaryota; kingdom Metazoa; phylum Chordata; class Chondrichthyes; order Orectolobiformes; family Hemiscylliidae; genus Chiloscyllium; species Chiloscyllium plagiosum. The sequence goes on along the minus strand of NC_057747.1, from coordinate 23,401,205 downwards.
TCTCAGCCTTAGTTGTCCAACTTGCAAGCCATGTAAAATTCAATCACGTTCTGGTTGCTGCGATCAAGCAGTGCCTCAATTTTGAGTCATTATTAATTATTTCACACTACACAACACCACTTTCAATGTATCTGGTTCCAAAATGTGCTGTGCTAAGAAACTACCTCTAAAGCATTCTATGAACGCTGTATCCAGGCTACACTGCTAATCTGTTCTAATTTATTTGTAGAAAAAAGTCACTTATTGAGGTCTTTTATCTCAAGCTCCAATATTACTACCTCTGTATCTTGTCCCACATTATGGATACTGTCAGGTGACCTGTAGACCAAGCCCACTGATGACTTTGTTCTACTACTATTCCTCATCTCCACCTAAACCAGTTTTTTATTATGATCTCCTGAACAAAATGTCATATCTAATTTTTGGCATTTTTGATTAACAGTGCTTCCCCTTCAACTTTACATGGTTTCCTGTTTTTCTTGAATGCCATATAGCCCTCAATTATCAGAACCAAATCCTTGTCAACCTGAAACCATTTCTCCTTAAAGTCTATCAGATTGTGTTCATTGATAGCACATATTTAAACAATGTGTTATGAATGCTACAGGCATTTAGACACAGAGCTTTTACTTTTGATTTTTTTGTAATCTTGGTAAACATCTAGTCTTGAATTTTTTTTTCCCTATCTGTCCCTTCCTGCTATTCTCAGACCCTCATTTTCCATAAAATACTATGTTCCTCTCTTATCTTGTGCCCACACTTTGCTTCCACTATTTAGCTTAAAACTCTCTAGACTTCCCTAATTATGTGGTTCTCAAGAATACTGGGCACAGCACAGTACAGATGTGAACGTGTAAATTGTCCCAACAATACAGTCCTCATTTTCCCAAGTACTGGTGGCTGTGGCCCACAAACTGGAACTTACTTCTCCCACACGAGGCCGAGTTAGATTAGATATTTGTAGATTAGGTTCCACAGTGTGGCCCTTCGGCCCAACAAGTCCACACCGACCCTCTGAAGAGTGACCCAACCAGACCCATTTCCCTCTGACTAATGCACCTAACTTATGGCCAATTCACCTGACCTGCACATCTTTGGATTGTGGGAGGAAACTGGAGCACCTAGAGGAAAACCGCGCAGACACGGGGAGAATGTGCAAACACCATACATACGCCCGAGGCTGGAATCGAACCTGGGACTCTAGTGCAGTGAAGCAGCAGTGCTAACCATTGAGCCATCGTGCCACCCCATACTTATTATATGAGTTACATATTCATTTTTCTCATTCACATGCAGCTTGTGTCAGAGATTATAACCCTTGAAGTCTTACTTTTTACTTCCATGCTAGGTCCTCCTACTCCCCAGGCAGAACCTCTTTCCTAGTTCTATGTTGAGACTACAGAGACTAACTCTTCATCTCACTTACATAACAGTCTATTTCCTGACACAGCTAGGAACATCAATGAATTGAATAATACTAAACACTGGAAGTTAAAAGCTGGTTAAACAATCTTTTACCCTCTTAGAACATAGAACAATACAACACAGAACAGGCCCTTCGGCCCACGATGTTGTGCCGAACATTTGTCCTAGCTTAAGCACCCATCCATGTAACTATCCAATTGCCGCTTAAAGGTCACCAAAGATTCTGACTCTACCACTCCCACAGGCAGCACATTCCATGCCCCCACCACTCTCTGGGTAAAGAACCCACCCCTGACATCTCCCCAA
>NC_057747.1:23384277-23397716 GCF_004010195.1 Chiloscyllium plagiosum | reverse complement strand
TACGGTTCCTCTCATTCGTAAATACTGAAGAAAAGTACTCATTCAAGACCTCTCCTATCTCTTCCGACTCAATACACAGTCTCCCACTACTGTCCTTGATCGGACCTACCCTCGTTCTCGTCATTCTCATGTTTCTCACATACGCATAAAATGCCTTTGGGTTATCCTTGATCATATCTGCCAAAGATTTTTCATGCCCTCTCTTAGCTCTCCTAATCCCTTTCTTCAGGTCCCTTCTGGCTATCCTGTATCCCTCCACTGCTCTGTCTGAACCCTATTTCATCAACCTTATGTAAGCCTCCTTCTTCCTCTTTACAAGATATTCAACCTCAACCAAGGTTCCCTCACACGACCATTTCTTTCCTGCCTGACAGGTACATACATATCAAGGACACGTCGTATCTGTTCCTTGAAAAAGTTCCACATTTCCACGACATCCTTCCCCGACAGCCTATGCTCCCAACTTATGCTCCTCAGATCCTGTCTTACAGCATCGAAATTACCCTTCCCCCAATTGTAAAACCTACCCTGTTGCACGCACCTATCTCTCTCCATAACCAAGGTGAAAGTCACAGAATTGTGGTCACCATCACCAAAATGTTCACCCACTAACAAGCCCACCACTTGTCCTGGTTCATTACCGAGTACCAAATCCAATATGGCCTCCCCTCTGGTCAGACAATCTACATACTCTTGTCTATGTCATTTGAATCAAACAGAAAATACCATAAGATACACAAATGCAAAGATTTTTATATCAACTTGTTCAGACTTGTGAAGACACAAGACATTCTTTGGAGGAGGAGGAACCTGGGTCTTCTGGCCCAGTGGGAGGGACACTGCTACCACATCACAAGAACCACTCCAGTATAAAAATCTTGGCTCATCGTTGCTCTCCCCTAATTGTCTCGTAACCAGTTTGATATCTATCCTGCCAATATCTTTGAATCCCAATTAGTAAATATATTCACACAAAGTTAAAAAGGTTTTAGAAATCTGAAATCAACTGGAGAAGGATGATATACACATGGTAAAAGCATTTTTGATTGCTAACAGTGCATTGAACAACTAGGTCACATCAGTGCTGCTATGTTGCAAAGCTATTTTGTAAAATTAAACAATTCTTTCTTTGGTGACAGCAATCAAAAGAAGATGAGTTTGGGATACACTATTTCTTCAATTTCCATATTATCAACAATGTCTCAACACCACTCTCCCATTCATCCTAAGTGATGTGATATGTTTTTCACAAACACAATGGAGGAACAAAGTAGGATGTGACAAGCACATGGAAATAGTAGAGCATTTAGATCACATTTAACAAAAGTATTTGATAGCTTTATCCTATCATTTTAAAACATTAACACAACATTTTAAAAATTGCAACATACCTAGAAACAATCTAAATTTTCAAACACATACTTTGCTTAGTTAAAAAAAAATTCACACAATATCAGGTTTTTAAACTTTGTACATTCCAGTCCAACACTGGCACCTGCAAATCAGACTTTATGCATTGATAAGTTGCATAAATTTTACACCTTGTAAGCAACTTTAATTGATAATCAAGTAGCATGCTTAAAGGTTCCTTGTGATGAACTATTTGTCTAATCATGTTTTATCAAGAGCCTTCTGAATCATCATCTCAGTGTATTAATTTCAGTACCTATCATGCAGTACGAGTAATAAGACTCATTGCAACACTGTATGAGTTCAATGCACAGTAGTAGTACATGGTGGATGTTCAGTGCACTTCAACTCAGCAGACTCCCAGGGCAGATCAGTTGTGCAAAAATATCAGCATGAAATAAATAGTCCAACAGGATTGAACACTGCATATCTTTCACCACAGTTGACAAAGTCTGTACAGCTTCCAATAATTTCAACTAAGAAGAGGAGTAAAAGGCTCAGAGTCCTGATGAATGAGATTGGACAGACAAAAGAGTATGTCGCAAATCAGGAAGTAGTGGTAATTTGCCACAAAATGTACGTTCTAAAATTGCTGGAAGAATATGGGAGATTGGAGTCTGTAATTTTTAAATGCCATAGAAAGAATTAAGTCAGAGTAGTTGACTAAGTCAAATTCATACCAATTTAGGTAAATGTATGAGAACCCAATGGAGCTTAGAAGGAACGGGATGAAAATTTACAGGATCACTGGCAACTGGAATATCAATAAAATAGTAAGAAATACATTAATTTTGCAATACAGTGACAAATGGTGACAGATTGAGAAAAAGTGAAATCTGGGTGTCCTTGAAGACTAGTTGCTAAAGTAAACATGCAAGTGCAGCAGACAGTGATGAAAGGAAATGGTACATTTGGCTTCACAGCAAGTGAATTCAAGTACAGGAGCAGGATATCTTGCTGCAATTGTATTAGGCCTTGATGAGACTACACCTGGAATACTGTGTTCAGCTTTGGTCTCATTATCTGATGAAGGATGTTCTTGCTATGAAGGGAACAAAGGGGTACCAGCTTGATCCCAGGGTTGGCAGAACTGTCACATGAAGATCATCTTTATCAATTCACTCTATCTTCACTGGAGTTTACAATGATGAAGGGGGATCTTGTAGACATCTATAAAATTCTATGAGGACTAGGCAAGATAAACAGGGAAAGGATGTGCCCAATGAACTACAGGTCACAGTTTAAGGATACAGTGAGTCTAATTGTCTTCCACAGAAAGCAGTTGAGGCAAAAACATTGAATGTTGTCAAGAATTTACATACGGTCCCTTTTAAGTTAATTAAATCAATTAACATGCCACTGGATATGTTCAACAATTATGAACAAAGAGACAATTGGTTAATTTGGCCAATCCCAAAAATTAAAAATGGACACATTTTACTAAATATCGTATTCACTTCAACCACTCCTTTTTTACTAAAACTATTTACCATTTCATTTCTGAATTTCTGTTTGTTTTACAAGACCCACCTACATTGCATGGCATAATAGAAGTTCATGCTTGCATTGACACAAGTTGACTCAACACACCATAAAATGCATGCCACATACCTCACTTGACTTATGATTCCCAATGGAGTTCAAGCTTTTGGCAGTTGGCACCTTTCAGGTCACAAACTGTAAACAAAAAAAAAGTACAAATTTTAACAATAAAAATACTAGTCTAGAAATATAAATGGGTCAGACAATGTATCTGGAGAGAAGTCAGCATTTTTAGCAAGGATGTTTTTCAAAATTTAATAATTGCTTGCATGGCAAAACAAGATGATTTTTTAATAAATGATTGGGGCTATTAAAAGGACTGAAAGTGGAAAACCACACTAACTGCAAAAAAAGGAGAATGAAACACTTTATTGGTTTTCCTAACTGTGCTTGGGGTTTCACTGCTGCCAGCTCCGATGCAGAGATGGTCTTTGAAAACCCTAAATTCTTTATGAACAACAGGTTTTTCCACTAACAATTATCTGATTTTATTGAAAAGCATGATGATTATTTTTGAGTTAAAGAAGTGTGATAATCATTTATTGGAGCCAGTTTAGTTATTGTAAAGCAGACCAAAAATTGTTCAAACTGTTGAAAAGATGGTAACTAGTTGAAGTGAAAAACGTTACATGTGTGACAGGCTCTTGTGGCACAGTGTATTGTCTGAACCTCTGAGCCAGGAGACTTGGGTTCAAGTCTCACCTGCTTTGGAGGTGGGCAAGAACATCTCTGTACAGGGTGATAAAAAAAAATCTACACAAGACAATATTTCCTTTTTGGAAAGCATGCAATAACAGTTCTTCTTAACTCAAAGACTTAATCATCATGCTGCATGCTATCAAACTTTATTGATAAAGTTTAAAAACTAAGTTTGGTGCCAAAGAAATCCTTTCCCTGACTAAGAGGTCATCTTGGCAAATATAATACTCAAATTTATATTTGCGCTTTCATGCATATTGTTCTATTTCCTCAAATTTAGGAATACCAGACATTGTCTCCATTTTAAGACATGCAGAGATTTCCTCATCTTCATTCTTAATGGAACTGTGAAATTATACTGCTTTAAAGTGATGTGAAGAGCCCTGTTAAACCGCCAGTGAATTAAAAAAAACCCAGAAAATTTCAAATTAAACAGGAAGTACTGTTTTAGGGAATACATAGCAAATCCACCAGACTTTGAGTAGTTCTCAAACAAACAAAAACTCTAAGTGCCAGACAGTTAACATTCTGAAGAGGAGTCATAGGACTCAAAATGTTAACTCCGATTTCTCTCCACAGATGCTGCCAGATCTGCTGAGTTTCTCCAGCATGTTGTTTTTGTTTGTTTCAGATTTCTAGTATCTGCAGCTCTTTGTTTTATTTCCATGAAGAGTTCTGATAGGATAATGTTTCAGGTGTGAATAATAAATGCGAACCAGTCCTTCTTTTTCATAGGTCCTAGCAGAATTATGACTCCCCCTACCCCAGAATGCTGTTTCAATCCTCTGAACCAGGAGACCTGCAAGAAGACTAGTTCATCAATAAGCCATATCTCTCTCTCACTTTATGGCAACCAAATAAATCATAATTTCACTTCAGATTTTCTTTGGTCTCCAATATCATTTTATTCCCCAAAGTTTTTTTTTATCATTGTAATGGAACTGCTTAACAGCCACACGGGTACTCCTCTCCTTTTAAAACTACAGGATCAGCAGTCATTGATGTGGAAATATGATTGTTTAACTGCAAAAACTCAGTCAACCGGGTAAGACAAAGGGTGGAGGGGTTTGCTTTTTAATCAACAACTTGTGATGCATGGACATTGCAACCCTGGACAGCCATTCCTCCCCAAACCTTGAATTCCTCACCATCAAATGCCATCCCTTCTATCTACAATGGGAATTTACCACTGCTACACTAACTGTTGCATACATACCGCCACAAGCAAAGGTTGAGGAAGTTCTGGATGTGCTGTACTCCACCACTAGCACCCTGGAGACAGGACACCCTGAGGCCCTGTTTATTGTGACAGGCAACTTCAATCAAGCCAATCTGAGGAAGGTGTTGCCCAAGTACCACCAGAACATTACCTGCCCCACTAGTGGCCCAAACATTTTAGACCACTGCTCCAACCCCCACCCTCATTTCAGGAACTCTGACCACAATACTGTGTTTCTTCTCCCTGCTTACAGGCAAAAGCTCAAGCAGGAGACCCTAGTGGATATAGATCCAGTGCTGGTCGGAGGAGGCAGAGGATCAACTCCGGTGCTGTCTGGAATCAGCTGATTGTTTGAACGTGGCCCAGTCAACAGGTACCTTGGACGAGTACGCCACTACTGTCACAGACTTTATCAGCAAGTGTGTAGAGGACTGCATACTGAGGAAGTCAATCCAGGTGTTCCCCAACAAGAAACCCTGGATGAATCAGGACATACAGAACCTGCTAAAAACCAGGTGAGAGGCCTTCAGATCAGGAGACCCACACAAATATAAAGAATCCAAGTATGACCTTCCCAGAGTCATTAAAACAGCCAAGGACCAATACCGATCCAAACTAGAGACCCAGACTGACACCCGGCAATTTTGGCAAGGGCTGAATGACATCATAGGTTCTAAAAATAGACCGTGCAAGATAGCAGACGATGACACATCCCTCCCAGATCATCACCGAGAACAACCTAACTCTCAACACTGTCAAAACCAAGGGACTAGTTATTCACTTTTGGCGAGATGCTACTCATGCCCCCCCCGTGCATTAACAGCACAGAGATGGAACGAGTGGAGAGTGTCAAGCTCCCGGGAGTGGTCATCAACAACAAGCTTTCTAGGAATCTTCATGCAGATGCAGAGGTTACAAAGGCCCAACAACATCCCTTTTTCCTCAGGCAGCTGAGAAGATTTGGCATGATGGCGAATGCCCTTGCCATCGAGAGCATTCTGTCTGGATCTGTCACTACCTGGTACGGCAATTGTACCATTCAAGATTGGAGACAGTTACAGAGAGTGGTGAACTTGGCCCGGACAATCACAAAGACTAACCTCCCATCAAAGAATCCATCTACCAGGCCTGCTGTCAAGGAAAGGCTGCTAACATTCTCAAAGATCCATCCCACCCTGGCAATATTTTTCTACAACCTTTACCATCAGGGAGAAGGTTCAGAAGCCTGAACACACACACCAGCTAGTTTCAAAACAGTTTCGGTCCTATTGTTGTTAGAGCACTGAATGGACTCTCAAACTCTTAGCATTCGCCTGTAACTGTGTTTTTGTTTTACCACTGTTTATTTATATTTACTTACCTATGCTATCGAACTATGTGATCTGCCTGTATGGCTTGCAAGACAAAGGTTTTCACTGTGCCTCTGTACACGTAACAATAAATTCAATTCAATTTATCTCAAGCAGAATTCAACCAAAAATCCCAAGAAATACATCTTGAAATGTCCAGTATTGTCTGGAATACAATGACAAATCCATACAATCTCCTCTTTGTTCTTCTGCAAGTAATTTGATGATTGGCTAGGGTCAACATCATGTTAAAGAAATACTCACAAACATTTCAGATAAATAGCATGACAAACATGAAGCAGCTAGAACTGATCTGAGGAAAAAATGTGATAGATGACAGCATGCAAGTTTAAATTATATTTTATTATAGTATTCCAGTATTGTTTAAAATTGGGTTACAAATCTGCAGTGTTTAAAACTCCCATAGAGATTGTGAAATCGGGTTGCATGCTTTTGGCTTCCCTCATGTTGCCTCACTAATACTTGAATAAGATACTCAAACATCATAATCAGCTCTTCAATCACTTTCATCTAATAAAATCTGTGTTCTTTGTTTGCTCTTTCATTTGTTTATGTATGACTTAATAAGAAACATGATTTATAGCTTTTAAAATGTGAAACATAACATTTGATCTACCTATTGGGAGTGATTGGGAATTAGTACGTGGTTTTATCAGTAGCATAAGATATTTATTCCTCACCCAAGGCACAATATTTTGAATATTACTTTTTGTGTTTTGTTTCATTGGAACCAAAGGAGCTGTTTATTCTAATATGAGATAGAGTGTACATGGAGAGTGATCAAATCCTATCTAACTGCATTAGTTCATGCCAATTAGAAATGTGGAAAGGGATCTACGGATCACAAATCAATTCAAACAAAACTGATGCAATGCAAGTTTCAGCAGCAACAGTTTAAAAAAACTTTTGTTGTAAAAGTAAATGATGAAATGGAATTGAAAGATTTACTTTTTGCTCAAAACATTTTCCTCTTTGGATGTTCAGTAAAGTGAAAAATGCCCACATCTGTTTCCTGAGTATAAATTAACAACAGTCAACAGATTTGGATACACTTCAACACAAGGTAAATATGGACACGCCCAGATTTTTGATTGTTTGCAGCTAGCAATAGACATCTGAGAAAGCTTATTTTCTGGCCTCGAAAGGCGGCAAACCAGGTGGTAACTTAAAGAGATACACTACTGAAAATACTAATAGGTCCATATTAAGTTCAGGAAATGATTTCACAATTTACATACTCAGCAACCTTACAAGCCCTGCAGTGTTGCCTGGCATTAGTATAGAATTAGTATCACTAGTATATGCCAAACCTCCACTGACCTGGAATTACAGTTTAACAAAACAATTAAGTAGATTAGAAAGTGTAAATCTGAATACCTTGTATATCTGTTACGTTCTGTCTTAAAGTCACTTCCTTGCAAAGGAATAAAGGACCAGTTATATATCTGAGATTCAGCAATCAATCCATCAGATTTCTGTCATCCAATGAGTGAGAGTTAATCAGTGCAAAAACAATTTAGTCAAAACAATTGGGGCGGCATGGTGGCTCAGTGGTTAGCACTGCTGCCTCACAGCGTGAGGGACCTGGGTTAGATTCCTGCCTTGGGCGACTGTGTGGAGTTTGCACATTCTCCCCATGTGACTGAATGGGTTTCCTCCCACAATCCAAAGATGTGCAGGTCAGGTGAATTGGCCATGCTAAATTGCCCATAGTGTTAGGTGCATTAGTTAGGGGTAAATATAGAACAGGGGAATGGGTCTGGGTGTGTTACTCATCGGAGGGTCAGTGTGGACTTGTTGGGCTGAAGGGCCTGTTTCCATACTGTAGGGAATCTAATGTAACCTAACTCTTTCATGTCATAGAGCATGCAATGGCATAAGATGTGGGCCATCTAGTTCCAGTGTGTCAAAATTGCAGGACTCTTTCGTGCTTTGCACAAATTGTCTGACTTTAAAAGCTTTCATCCTTTTTCATTAGTACCTATTAAAACACTAATTATCAAAAACACATCTTTATTAAAAGATGAGACAACACTGAATAAAACTAGATTGAAGTACATAGTGATGACATGCATAATCACTAAGTATTTTCATGATTCATCTTTCATTCGATTATCCAAAGTGATCAGCCGACCAGATAATCCATAGAGTCATAGAAATGTACAGCAAGGAAACAGATCCTTCGGTCCAACCTGTCCATTCCGACTGGATATCCCAACCTAATCTAATCTAGTCCCACTTGCCAGCAACCGGCCCATATCCCTCAAAACCCGACCTATTCATATACCCATCCAAATGCCTCTTAAACGTTACAATTGTACTCGCCACCACTGCTTCCTCTGACAGCTCATTCCATACACGCACCACTCAGTGTGAAAAATTTGCCCCTTAGGTCTCTTGTATATTTTTCCCCTCTCACCCTAAACCTATGCCCTCTAGTTCTGGACTCCCCCACCTCAGGGAAAAAACCCTATCCATGCCCCTCATGATTTTATACACGTCACTAAGGTCACCCCTTAGCCTCTGACAGTCCAGGGAAATCAGCCCTACCCTATTCAGCCTCTCCCTACAGCTCAAATCCTCCAACCCTGACAACTTCCTTGTAAATCTTTTCTGAACCCTTTCACGTTTCACAACATCCTCCCAATATGAAGGAGACTAGAATTGAACGCAATATTCCAAAAGTGGCCTAACCAACGTCCTGTATCCCCAACATGTATCCCCAACTGCTATACTCAATGCTCTGACCAAGAAAGGAAAGCATACCAAATGCCTTTTTCACCATTCTATTTACCTGCAACTCTACTTTCAAAGAGCTATGCACCTGCATTCCAAGGTCTCTCTGTTTAGCAACACTCCCTAGGACCTTACCATTAAGCGTATAAGTCCTGCTAAGATTTGATTTCCCAAAATACAGCACCTCACATTTATCTAAATTAAACTACATCTGCCACTCCTCAGCCTACTGGCCCATCTGATCAAGATTCCATTGTAATCTGAGGTAACCTTCTTCACTGCACACTCCAATTTTGGTGTCATCTGCAAACTTACTAACTACACCTCTTCTGCTCACATCCAAATCATTTATATAAATGACAAAAAGTAGTGGACCCAGCATCAATCCTTGTGGCACTCCACTGGTCACAGGCCTCCAGTCTGAAAAACAACCCTCCACCACCACCCTCGGTCTTCTACCTTTCAGCCAGTTCTGTATCCAAATGGCTCGTTCTCCCGGTATTCTATGAGATCTAACCTTGTTAACCAGCCTCCCATGGGGAACCTTGTCAAACACCTTACTGAAGTCCATGTAGATCACACCTACTGCTCTGCCCTCATCAATCCTCTTTGTTACTTCTCCACAAAACTCAATCAAATTTGTATGATATGATTTCCCACACACAAAGTCATGTTGATTATCCTGAACCAGTCCTTGCCTGTCCAAATACAAGTACGTCTTGTCCCTCCAACAACTTGCCCACCACTGACGTCAGGCTCACTGGTCTATGGTTCCCTGACTTGTCCTTACCATCTTTCTTAAATAGTTGCAACACGTTATCCAACCTTGCACTCTTCTGGCACCTCATCTATGACTATTGATGATACAAACATCTCAGCAAGGAGCCCAGCAATCACTTCCCTAGATTACCAGAGAGTTCTAAGTACATCTGATCATGTCCTGGGGAATTATCCACTTTTATGCATTTTAATACATTCAGCACTTCCTCCTCTATAATATGAACATTTTTCAAGATGTCACCCTACAGTCTATATCTTCCATATCTTTTTCCACAGTAAACACTGATGCAAAATACTCCTTTATTATCTCCTCCATCTCCTGCAACTCCACACAAATGCCACCTTGCTGATCTTTGAGGGACCCTATTCTCTCACTAAGTACCCTTTCGTCTTTAATATATTTGCAAAGACCCTTTGGATTCTCCTTAACCTTATTTGTCCAAGCTATCTCATATCCCTTTTTGCCATCCTGATTTCTCTCTTAAGTATACTCCTACTGCCTTTATTATTCTAAGGATTCACTCGATCTATGCTCTCTACAACTGATATATGCTTCCTTCTTAAACAAACCTTCAATTTCTCTAGTAATCTTGCATTCTCTACACCTACCAACCTTTCCTTTCACCCGAACAGGAATATACTAGAAACTCAAAATCCATACAAATAAAATGACCGTCCAAAACATACTCCATTTGATACTTATTGCATCCTCAATGTAACTGGAGAGGTTTGCTTGATTTTTGCAGGAAGCAAGATCATGCAAAATTGTTTTCCCTAATTGTCATAAGAAATTATGGCGGCGTTTCATACATCCAATGAGATTCTAACAATGTTCTTGCTTTGGTTCAATTCCCGCCTCAGGCAACTGTCTGTGTGGAGTTTGCACATTCTCCCCGTGTCTGCGTGGGTTTCCTCCGGGTGCTCCGGTTTCTCCCCACAGTCCAAAAATGGGCAGGTCAGGTGAATTGGCCATGCTAAATTGCTTGTAGCGTTAGGTGAAGGGATAAATGTAGGGGAATGGGTCTGGGTAGGTTGCTCTTCGGAGGGTTGGTGTGGACTTGTTGGGCCGAAGGGCCTGTTTCCACACACTAAGTAATCTAATCTAGTCATCTAAAATTCTTTCACAGAATTTCTGTTTAACTGATTCCATATCACCTTCCTAAACTGCCTGCCTGGAAATTAATTTTAAATATTGATTACTCTCCTTGTGAAGGACAGGTCCTTCATATCTTTCTTAAAAATTGCCTTCAGTTTGATCTTAGATATACGAGTTTTACTCCCACAGTCCGATTGAAATTAATGGTCTATAAAAACATTTCAACTCCCGTCATCTTGCATACCGCAAATTGATCACCTCCCATGCAGCTCATTCCCTTGCTGAAGAGTTCAGATTTTCCTGGGCACTTCTCATTGATCAAACCCTTGGCAATAGAGATTAGCCTGTGGGTGTTTTGCCCCCCCTCACTTTATTGCCTCAAACATTTCAGTGCCTCTTGTTTCAGAGTGAGCATGTAGAATGGGACATTCATAATGCAATGTTGCTACAAAATGGTAAGATTTGATCTTTACTATTTCTAACTTGAACTTGCTCTCATTTGTAAATATGCTCACCATTCTATGGCTTTGTTTTTTGCTGCCATGCATTGATAGTTGCGGCTGTACAGGACATTGGTTAAGCCACTGTTGGAATATTGCATGCAATTCTGGTCTCCTTCCTATCGGAAAGATGTTGTGAAACTTGAAAGGGTTCAGAAAAGATTTACAAGGATGTTGCCAATGTTGGAGGATTTAAGCTATAGGGAGAGGCTGAACAGGCTGGGGCTCTTCTCCCTGGAGCGTTGGAGGCTGAGGGGGGACCTTATAGAGGTTTACAAAATTATGAGGAGCATGGATAGGATAAATAGACAAAAGTCTTTTCCCTGGGGTTGGGGAGTCTTAGAGGGCATAGGTTTAGAGTGAGAGTGGAAAGATATAAAAGAGACCTAAGGGGCAACTTTTTCACGCAGAGAGTGGAATGTGTATGGAATGAGCTGCCAGAGGATGTGGTGGAGGCTGGTACAATTGCAACATTTAAGAGGCATTTAGAGGAGTACATGAATAGGAAGGGTTTGAAGGATATGGGCCGGGTGCTGGCAGCTGGAACTAGATTGGGTTGGGATATCTGGCCGGCATGGACAGGTTGGACCGAGGGGTCTGTTTCCATGCTGTATATCTCTATGACTATGATAGTTGGACTAAAACTCATGGGTCACTTCTGGCTTCATCCTTGGTTACTTCAATATCACTCCATCAAGCATGAATGTCATCTACTTGCCTTGCCATGTGTAGCATTAAACACTCGTTTGCCAAAAATGTCATCTATCTTTGGTCTGCTATTTACATATCTTTGCCAAATCATCCTGTAGTATGAGCTACCATCTCCAATTGCAATCCCTCTTGTTGTTTGGTTTCATCTGCAAATTCAACCACCTTGTAGTGAGCTTCTAAACCTGTACTGTATTGAGTCCAAAAACATTCCACTCAGTTCCTCACCCCAATCTGACCCAATTCCTGTAAAGCACAATTCCTATTTTCAAATCATTTTCTCAATGAAGATAAAATATTCCCATTTCTTCTCACTGACTAGTTTTCCCAATCATTAAACTTACACAAACAGGAATATTTCCTGGCACTCAACACTCCAATGTTTTACTAATATACAAGGAGATGCCAACCAACATTTAATACATTAAGGTGAGGTTATTCCACTGACTTACAATATCTTAAGCTCCAATCAGTAGATCAAATCATTTTCTGTAAATTATCTTCAACTTATGATTTATAAACACAGACACGTGATCAATAGGCTCTTGTGGCATAATGGATAATGTCCTTGACTCTTAGTCCAGAAGCTCTGGGTTCAAGATAAACTCCAGGACTTGATGGCCAAGGAAGATGCGAAGCTGACAATGCTACAAAAGAGCAATAAGAGCTGCTTTAAATATATATGAACAACGAGAGGTCAGAGGACCCCAAGAAAATGAATCTGGGTAGACAGTAATGGGGAACAAGGAAATGGTTGCATGTTAAAAGATATGTTGCATCGATATTTATGGTGGAAGGTACTTTAAACATCCTGTGACTACTAAAGAATATGGGAGGAGGAATTAAGCACCATCATGGTCAATAAAGAAGTGTTAATCAACATTTAAGAGTGCTAAAGGTAGTTAAGTCTCCTGGTCCAGATGGCTTACATCTTAAAATCCTAAAGGAGGTAGTTAAGAGGTATTTTTCCACAATTTATACACAAACAGCTGTCCTCTACAGGCAAAAATAACATGCTATAATCGTATAGCATGGGATGCCCAGTCAATGCGCATTTTTGAACAGAACAAAGGCATGAAGGACAATAGATTCCGAGCCCGCTGCCCCGGACAGACTATGGTCCACTTCCACCATGAAAGACAGTGGCCATTCCGTGACCACTCTGCCAGAAGCATCTCCTCCTCAATCCTTCATATTGTGCCCCTCAAGCTGTCAGAGGGGCCCTCCCCTTCCCCCCCGGCATTCCCCCCGGACACCCCTCACCCTGTCAGTGCCGCTCCCCTCCTGGACACCCCTCCCCTCCCCGTCGCCCCTCACCCTGTCAGTGCCACTCCCCTCCCCGTCGTGCCACTCCCCTCCCGGACATCCTGCCCCTCCCC
>NC_057747.1:23365725-23380361 GCF_004010195.1 Chiloscyllium plagiosum | reverse complement strand
ACCCTCCCCGTCGCCCCTCACCCTGTCAGTGCCCCTCACCCTCCCAGACTGCGCCCGCACATCTGACTCCTCCCCTCCACCCCAACTCCCCCATTGCCCTGACGACCGGCCCCGCCCATCAATGGCCCCCGCCCTCCTCCTCCTCACACCCCCCCGTTCCCTCCGGGAGTTGAGTCGTACGGACTCCGTCCACAACCGACTGGCGGATCGGGACGGAGAGAGCAGCCCAACAACAGGTGACATATAGCAGGCGGGCGGCCGCCCGGCCCTACCTTACCTCTCCTCTCCCACAGTTTCCGTGATGTGGAGAGGGCGGGCGGACGGCCTGCCTCCCTCTCTGCTTTCCCCCCCTCCAACCGTCACCGCGTCGGCCACGCCCTCCCGCGTCATTACGTAAGGGCGTACGCAGACCCCGCCCACTGATACAAGGAAGCCAAAGTTGAATTGGATTGCTCCAGGGCTCCCTGCAGGGCTCCAAGCGAGCCTGAGTGCAAGGTCATGGGCAGACCAGCAACAGATGTGATCTCGCTCACTTTTATTATGCTAATGACAGATCAAAGGTCTGAAAGCTTAATTCTGTTTCTCTTTCCGAAGATTGTTTAAAAACATACTGACTCTCTTCAGCATTTTCTGTTTTTATTTCAAATTTCTAGCACCCGTAGATTCCTGCTTTACAAAAACCTTAATTCTGTCCCTGTTCCCCCAGATGCTGTCCGACCTGCCAAGTACTTCAGACATTTGATTTCAGCATCTGCTTTATTTCAGCTGTGGGTTAAAATGCATTCAAATATTCAGTTTCTAAATGATTCAAGTGTTATAAAATATAGAATTGTTGTTGATTATTATTCCTGGTTTCAATGAGACTGAGAAACAAACGTAACTTTAGGGCAAAATACTGCAATGCAAGAAAATCACAAAATGTTAGTTAATCTTTGAAAGTTAGCTATTGTTTCTGGCGTAGACCCTTAACATTTTCTCTCTTCGTAAATATCTTGTCTAAAGTCCTTCATAGACAATAATTTATGAGGTGCAGTCACAATTATTCCTTGCCACCTTGCTACAAACATTAAATCGAGATCACGTTGTGTTTCGGGCTCGGATGGTTTTAAAGGAGCGCCGCCAATATTTATGAATGTGGCGAACAAGGTGATAATGACCAATCTATTTCCGTGATGTTGACTGAATAAGAGACATCTTCAAAACAAACAAGAAGGGTCTGACAATTAGAGGAAGTTAAAAATTACACAACACCAAGTTATAGTCCATCAGGTTTATTTGGAAGTACAAGCTTTCGGAGCGCTGCTCCCTCGTCAGGTACTTTATTTGAGGAAGAACCACCTCCAAAAAGGAATTGGGTGAATTTGTAAAAACTCATTAAAATTAGAAGAAAAAAGTAAGATTTAACACTAATAGAAGGATACTGAAAATTTTGAATAATAGGAAATGTATATAATATTGAAATAAATGGGCCGATTTCCAACACAGCTGTCCCTGCCATGCCCGACGACATATACAAGCAGATGTGGTAAGAGAAAATGTTGGCAAACTCAGCAGATCTGATAACCTCCGCAGAGGAACAGATCGGATATTATTTGCTATTTCGCCACCATTCGTTCGAACTTATCGTACGGGTGAACGGTCTGAAAGATGAAACACCCATGACCCTATCGCTAAAAAAAAGTTCCTCACTGGAGAAACTCTGCAGGTCTTACAGCATCTGTAGAGAGAAAGCAGAGCTAATGTTTCAATTCTAGTGATCCTTGTGCTTTCAAACTACAGATACTGCCGGATCTGCTGAGTTTCTCCAGCAATTTTCATTTCAGATCTTCAGCGTCCGCAGTTTGTTTTATTTCACTGACATTTGTTGTTGGTTACCAAGGTTTGCAAACGCTCGGCGTTTCTCTGCACATGGGAAGCAGTTTGTCTACTTGTAATTGGAGAGGTGGTTGACGGAGTTAAATAGTTCGTATGGGAAGTAGACTATATGATTTTTGTTGTGCTTTTGAATTTTACAAAAGGAACAAACTCATTAAACACAGTAACAGAACGGAGAGATGGGGGAAAAGTGAATCAACCTTCGGCAGTTCCAGGCTGTCGCCACCTGGGGCTGGATCTGATTGGCGAATGGCTGGATACATTGAGCCAATCGGCTCTGGCCGCTAGATGATTGGCGGTAGCCCCTGGCACCTTATCCCGCCCCTGATTGGCGGGTCCGACTGAGTGACAGCTGGAATGCTCGCCCCCGCACTCTGATTGGCCGTTGCGCCCTGGTTCCCGCCCTCCAGGTCCTTCCACAGCCGCGTCCGTCGCTGCGGAACGAGAGGGGACACGGAGTAATCCCCCACCTCCTGCCACCCCTTTCCCCCTTTTAGTGCCCCCCCCCCCTTCCCCTCCCCTCCATTCTTTTCCCCTCCCCTCTCTCCCCGGGCGCTGGTCACGGCTCCACATTGTCGGCGATGGCGACTGCGGCAAGGGCGCTGCTCTCCGCCGCCCTGGGCAGCACCCGGACGGCGGCGGCCGCTAGCAGCTTCAGCGGGCTGGGCGTCAGCAGGCAGCAGCAGCAGCAGCGGACGGTGAGTGAGCTTCCTGGAGTGGGGTCTGTCTCCCACCCACCGAGCATTCCGGGTCTCCCCGCCCACCTTGGCTGAGGTGGAAGAGTACTCTCTTTACCCACTTTGGGAGGGTGGGGTGGTGTGATCCTCCTTCCAAGATGTCCCAGCACCTCTTCAAGGATTTCCCATCCTGTGCCCACCCCAAACTTCGGGGGGGCTTGGTGTTCGTTTTCCTCCTCCACTACTGTTGGGGGCGGGGTTAGTTTTCCACCTGGAGCATTGCAGCATCTTTAGAGAGATTTCCTATTCCCTCCCTCGTCTTTCGGGTATCCCCCCACTTTGTGTCCTATTTCTCTTTCTCTCCCTGCCCCCTCCCACAATGCACCCTAAAGAGTGTTCCTATCTTTCCCCTTCCACTCTTGGGCTTCCCTTCTCCCGCCCTGGGGCTACCTGCTGACAGACAAGCTGCTGCAGTCATCCCTTGGGTCAGGAGTGGATGGAACTGCACTGGGACTTGTACTCTTCAAGAATACGATGAGTAAGAGATATAGTGGGTGACTGTCTGTCAGTTTACACCCCTTCCCCCAAGGAGGCAGCTCCTCCCTGCGGCTCACTCTGGATGGAAACTCTCCAGAAAGCACCTGGTCTTTGCTACAGTGCCCCAGGATGTGGCAGATCCTGGGTGAATGGTGATGAAAAGTTTTGATGCTTTTTTTTTTAAGAGCAATAAGGAACCTTTGACTAAAGAGAGGGAGGAAGGAAGTGATTTCACTTTATTGGGCTGGGAGCTGGAGAGGGTGAAGCATGCGATAAGCAGGAAGGAGACAGGAGAACTGCTGCAGGGCTGTCTAACATTTCACTTGAAAGATGCACGGTTGTTATGCTGCAAGAAATATCAAAGGGAATAGCACTGAAATTACTTGACATCAGAGTTTGCTAGCTGAAATTCCTTGGTTCCCTCTTGCTAATGATGTGCATTGCAAATACCTGCTGCACTGTCCAGATGATTCAAGGTGTCTCTGCTTGTGAAACTATACCCTTAAACAAAAGCAACACCTTGGGAGAAGGGAGAGCAATTTGTGTTTTTTTTTCTCATGTAGGTAGTATCAAAATGTTGGATGCTGTTGCTGCAACTGGAACAGTTGGGAGTGTCTTTATGATTGGCAGATTTTTTTGCCCAGTCCAAGGATTCCTGAACAAAGTTGTGAATGAGTTATACTTGGTCGCCTGTCGTTGCTGCTCAGCCTGCATCTGTTCGTGTCACATGTTGGGATGATTAATTTAGACATTGCATGTGTTTAGATGTTAATTAAAAACTGACTGCTCCAATCATTCCCACTGTTCTCCAAACTGAGATTCCCATGAAATCCCTTGTTCCAATTACCTCATGGCAAAAGAGTTGTAAATACCATCCTTGGAGTCTTGTTTCCAGTATGGCTATTCCCAGAGCATGGAAACTGTATTACCACAGCGTTTAACAATTTGTACGTGTTTTCTGCTGCCTCTACTAAACATCTCAAGAGGCAACGCAGGGCTGTTTGGAGGCTGCTTTGCTTTTGGTTGAAATAAACATTGTGAGCATGTGAAAATAATGGTAGTATATTTGATCTTGGAAATTTGGTGAAGTAATAAGACCATTATGTTTATATTTGAGGGAGGCAGTGGCATAGTGGTATTATCATTGGATGAGTAATGTTTACACGAATGGTCCCAGGGATGAGAAACTTCACTCATGATGATTGCTGGTGAGGTTGGGACTCTTTCTCTTGGAGAGAAGACTGCAGAGAGGAGGTCTGTTGGAAGGTTTTCAAAATCATGGGGGAGCTAGGTAGAGTAGATAGGGAGAAGCTGTTCCCGCTTGTAAAAGGATCAAGAACCAGTGGGCAGAGATGGAAAGTAATTTGCAGAAGAAGCAAACGTGAGGTCTGACAAAAAGCTTTTCACACACAAGGTGGTTCGGGCTTGGCCAGTCACTACCTGGGAGTGCTTTGGAGACAGGTTCAATTGAGGACATTGTGTAATGACTTCTAAATTGCTTCAGTAGAAACAGAGTTTAGGGGTGCAAGGGAAAAAAGGCAGGAGAATATTGACGCTGGTTTCTAATGCTCATTTGAGCATCTTTCTGCATTGTAACAAGTCTGATTTACTCCTATTCAGTTGCAGCACCTACCATGCTTTAGGAATCATTCTAAATCAGGAAAATAGATAAGGTAGTTGTCATTTTGTAGTTTTCTTTTAAGACAACTTGGGTGTACTCCATGTTCTCATTGCCTTCCAGCAGGGCATCTTTCAAGCTATTTCTGTTATGTAGTGGAAAATAAGACAGTAACTGACAGCTTCAACTAATGCACATTCACTTAAATATTAATAAAGCATTGTAAAATGAATGTGTAGGACAGGCAAACTGTCACGAGGCAACATTACAAACATGTAATGATATTGCTTAAAATATTTATAAGGATAATGAGCAAGATTTCATGTCCTGAGAGAAGATGGAGAGAGCAGCTGTTTAAGACACTTCAGAAATTGTGCATATTGGGAGCAGGAATAGTTCATTTGGCTTCTTGAGTCAGCTGTGCCATTCACTGAGAGCCTGACTCCATATTCCTGTAGATTCCTGATGTATAGTTGACGATAAATAATCCATTTACTGATTTTGGAAATGTCTCCTGCCTCTGATGGAATGCAAAGTTGAGTTCTACTAACTTGTATTAAAAAGTATGGTCCATTGTGACTTATAGAAGGTCCCATTTACATGCCACTTATTGTACAGTGGATGTTGATTTACATAGGATATCTTGTACTGTGAAGGAACATGTCCTGCTTGTTAATATTGGGGAAATAGTTAATAACTTATGAAAAGAATAGAATGCCAACCCTCCATCTCATTTTATCTTCCTTGGCTCCTGTTTGAGGATTTGTTTTGAAGAGGATTTGTTTTGAATAAAATTTCTAGAAAGTACTGAGCAAGTAGTTTATGTGGACAGAAAAACAAGAGTTAATGTTTCAGCTTGATATTTTGATGGGAGCTTATTGTCTCTTAATTTCTTTTAAGATTGTAGTCCAATACTGTTTGCTTTCTAACTTGACCCTGATTGCTTCACCACTTGCCAATGACTGAGGGCATTGAGTGATTACAGTATTTAGATAGGAATGGTGTGTCGGGATATGGGGAAAAGGCACGAGGTTGACTTTAGATAAGAGTATTGAGTATAAGAGAACTCAGACTTCTCCAGTTTCCTCATTTCCCCTCCCCCCACCTTGTCTCAGTCAAATCCCTCGAACTCAGCACCGCCTTCCTAACCTGCAATGCGCTTTTCCAGCAACACATTTTCAGTTTAGATAAGAGTAAGGAACAATAGGCCGAATGGCCTCAATGTGCATTGAGACAATGCTGCTTAGATTGCAGCTTCCTTGAAGGATAGGAGGATCCAAGAGCAAAGCAGGTTGTGTGCTGACTCCGACAAGCTTCTGCATTGAATGAGCTGTTAACTGAGGCCACCCCTAATGTTTGTCTGAATCAGGGCCACATCTTTCCAAACGTATCTGCACTTGAATACATTCCAAATGCTGATGTGACCATCAGGGCTTTTCAAACCCATCAGTGTAACCAATCTCACGCAGATATTCATAGGTTCCTGGCAGGACCCTATTCCCCCAGGTCCTAAACCCCTCCTGAAGACTGACAGTCTAGTCATTAAAGAAGATATTTTTACATTTGCTGCCAAAGGACATAGAATAACTGGAGAAGATACAATAAGATAATTATACAGGACAGAACTGAGAGGTGATATACCTGTCCAAACAGATTGAACAGTCTAGGCTCTTTTCTCAATGTATCAGAGGTTTTGAAAATGCTTAGTAAGATTAATGTAGAGGAGATGTGAGAAATATTAGGATTTTTAGGTTAGTTCATGGAAGGTGGGCATCACTGGCTAGGCCAGCATTTATTGCCTATTTCAAGAGTCAACCACATTGACCAAGTCAGGATAGCAGGTGTCCTTGCAAAATACTAATGATCCAAATGTCTGTATAACAATTGATGGTGTGTATAGGGTCACCATTAGACCATTTTTTTCTATTTCAGAATTTTACTGTAAAAATGTTACATTTCATTTGCCTATAAGTTTGACACCACTGTATTCTCACACAAACATCTCTGTCTCAGGCCTGCTGCAGTGCTCCAGTGAGGCTCAGTGAAACTTGATCAACAGCATCTCATTTTCTGCTTGGGGTCCCCGCAGCCTAGGACTCCGCAGAGAGTTCAATAATGCAAGAATCTGATTATATCCTTCCATAGTTTTTTTTACCCATACCCTGGTCATGTCATTGACGTGGGTTGCTTTCAGCACAGACTATCCATTCTCTCCTGTTGTCATTATCACTTATTCATCTGTCTCTCACACTCTGTCGTCTCTTCTCCTAACCACTGACTTTAGCATCAATACCACTTTTTCTTACCTGCTATCAGCTCTGATGAAGTCACCAGACTCAAACCATTAACTCTGTTTTACTCTACACAGATGCTGCTAGACCTGCTGAGCAATTTGTGTTTTTGTTTAACATTTCACTGCACTTTCTGGGTGAGATTTGAACCCATATCCCCACAACCTTAGCCTGGGTCCCTAGATTTGAATTCAATAAAAAATCTGGAATTAAAAGCCATTCTGACGGTGACCATGAAAGCAGCACGGTGGCACAGTAGTTAGCACTGCTGCCTCACAGCGCCAGAGACCTGGGTTCAATTCCCGCCTCAGGCGACTGACTGTGTGGAGTTTGCACATTCTCCCTGTGTCTGCGTGGGTTTCCTCCAGGTGCTCTGGTTTCCTCCCACAGTCCAAAGATGTGCAGGTCAGGTGAATTGGCCATGCTAAATTGCCCGTAGTGTTAGGTGCAGGGGTATATGTAGGGGAATGGGTCTGGGTGGGTGCGCTTCGGCGGGTTGGTGTGGACTTGTTGGGCCGAAGGGCCTGTTTCCATACTGTAAGTAATCTAATCTAATCTAATTCACTATTGAATGTTGTAAAAACATCTGGTTCATTAATGTCCTTTATGGAAGAAAATTGGCTATGCTTACCTGGTCTGGCCTACACGTGACTCCAGAGCTGCTGTGATGATACTCAGGAAACAGCAAGATATGTCGGTCGAGCCATCAATGTGACATCCCCATAAGCTAAGTAGAAAAATAGGTATTCAGCAGGTGGTTGGAGAAATAAAAAGATGCCAGGAGTTCACTGAGCCGAGAACAGGAGGAGACACTCAAACTGCATATTCCAGGCGCTATGCTGAATCTACTTGGAGCAATGTGAGAATGGAATATAGACAAGATTATTAAAAATGGAACTTTGCACTGACAATGATCGTTACCATTACTAAGAAAGTACAACAGAGGAACAGGCTGTTCAGTTTGCAAGTTTGTTGCCCATCCTACTTATTCAAACCCCATTAACAGATCCTTCCGTGTTCTTCTGTTCTATAAAACACTGCCCATCAGGCAGCTGAAAGAAAGCTTCTGGCCTTATAGAAGATTCGCGAATTGTTGTGTTGGGGAATTCTTTGCAGACAATACACATCATGCGCATTAATAATCTCCTTCCTATGAAATTGAGATCCCCCTTCAAGGTGAGTGGAATATACTTGGGGCATCAAATGTGCCACTGATTTGACGGAGTCTGTTAGTTTGTTTCTCAAATACTGCAGCTCAAGTTAAACACAATATGTTGAAGGATCTGAAGGGCCATTCTTGTGCTCTTTCTTAAGTAGGAGGTTGGGAGAATAACTGGTTTAAAGAAACAAATTGGCTGGAGAAAGTTGCAGAGATGAGTAATGAGCACTAACAACATGGGGTAATGATCCTAATAGCACATCCATCATAATACAGCCATACCGTGCTTGGCTGATCTTTAACTGTTAACGTTTCTCTCAAATGTTTCATATCCAATAGTTTTGTGCCGCAATTGCTGTTTGTGTATATATTTCTGAAGAGTTGTACTTGAACTTTGAACATGTATAATTGTTTTAGGAGAATAGGAAGAGAAGTAGGCTGTTCAGCCCTTCGATACTGACCTGCTGTTCAAGACCAGGTTGGTAGTCTCCTCAAAACATCTTACCATGCTATCCCAGGTATTAGCCATTAGTCTGCAGAAATCTATTAATCTCTGTATTGCACCTATTCGATGACTGAGTTTCTGCAATCCTTTGAGATAGATAGAGAATTCCAAAGATTTGGAGGGACATAATTAAGCTAAAAGGCAGTTTTGTTGTTTGAATCTTTCAAAAGGAAAGACTGCTGCATGCAGTAGGTGGAATGCAAACTGATCATGAATTCCATGGGAGGTCATTCAGTCCCCTGAACCTGTCCCGTGATTCAATAAGATCAAGGTTGAACCGCGTGTGACCTTAACATCCCTTTCATCCCTGCATTCAGCCTCCCACCACCATTTCTCTCCCCCCTGCAAAAAACAAATCTTTGACTGTCTTGCTGATCAAAACTCAGCCTTGAACATATTCACTAACTTGCCTCCGCTGCCTTTTGGGGAAGAGAATTCCAAAGTCTGTTGACTCTCAGAGAGGAAAAGAATACGCCTTTATTTCCTTCACCTTAATAGAAGACTCTTTTTAGTTTAATAAAGCGGCACAGTGGCTCAGTGATTAGCATTGCAGCCTCACAGCACCAGGAACCCGGGTTTGATTCCAGCCTCGGGCGACTGTGCAACCTCCACACAAACATTCTCCCCATGTCTGCGTGGGTTTGCTCCGGATGCTCCAGTTTCCTCCCACAATCCAAAGATGTGCAGGTTAGATGGATTGGCCATGCTAAATTGACCATATTGTTAAGTACATTAGTTAGAGGGAGATGTGTCTGGGTGGGTTGCTGTTCGGAGGGTCGATGTGGACTTGTTGGGTCAAATGGCCTGTTTCCACACTGTAGGGAATCTTAAAAATCTTAAACTCTGCCACTTTGTTCTTGTCCGGGCGCTTTATACGATCCTCCCAATGATATTCTGAATAAAGAGGATAGGTCTGTAAGATCCTCCATTTTGAGAGGTGAGGATTTTATTTTAATGGTGAGGTGAGGTTCTATTTTAATCGCCCAATTATGAATTTTGAGCACAAGTGTGCTGCTTCATGAACTGAGGGTGGAGGTCCCTGATGATACCGATGTAAAACGGTGGATAATTGGTTTATGGAAAGTCACATGGCAACAGACACTTTGTGATGATACAAATAAAACAAGTATTCATAATTAATAACGCAGCTATAAATAATCATTGGAATAATTTTGCCAAACCCTTTATGATTTCATCCTTCATGAACATTTCAATATGCAAGCAATTATACTGTATTGCGAAATGCAGGACTGCTTAATTCGTGGAAATTACTCTATTGCGATCTGCACTTTACTTTAAAGCTGATAGGTCATTGTCAGGTTGGGGTTAAGCTTTTAATTGCATATTATTTGAATTTAATAAATTTGGGAATTGGGCTGTCTGAATTGGGCTTTCTTCGACATCTTATTTGTGGAATGGTGCTTTTTCCCCTTGATTCCATTCTGTCGCGCATTTACTTTTGGAGCAAGAGTTTGAGGTTGGAGAAATAGGATTTTAGATTTCTAGTAAAGTCTGTTATGAGAAACAGAATGGTTGGGTATATTTATGTAAACAATATACAACAGTGTACTTCTATGAGCTAAAGTGTCCTTACACAATAATCTACAAACATGGTGTTGAGGTCAACAAAGAAAATTGCAATTGAAGGATCACTTTTGGTGTAGTGATCTTAAGAATGCCTCTTAGTAGCATTTGACTTTTTGAAACTGGATAGTGAAGTGCTTTGTTACTTTTTGCATGAAACTGGTTTCCCGAAACTGACCTAAAAGCCCCAGCTATACCCTTTTTGTTCCTCTCAGGAAAGGGGATTTGTCATGTCTATCAGCACCTCGGGTGTTTGGGCCATAAGGTGATCAGAACCATTGCCCCACTCTCATTGGAGTCAAGTAAGGACTGGGCAGCGATCTCTCCAATGCAATAAGGGAGACTTGGTGAAGCAGCTTGATTGGAGGATTTTGTAAAGCCGGCATTGAGTACATTGAAGAGGTGGCTTTTCAGGACTTGTTCAGATTTCAGTATTAATCCATTGACAGAAAAACTAAGCATAAGTTTTTGTGACTTACTGGAGAAAAGTAGTAAAAGGAATGAAGACTTTTTTTAATATTACCATTTTCACAACCATGTGATCTTGCAAAGTTCCTTGCAGCCACTGAAGTATCTCTTGAAATCTATTCATTGTAATGTGATTTTGCAAAGCATTGCACTGCAGGGACCAGTATCCTTTGCTCCCACACGTAAGCCTGGTTTAATGGTTGTCATGGAGGTTTGATTCTGGTTGCCTGTGCCCCCAACCCCAGTGCCAGCACTGACATCGTGCTCTGTTTGCATTTCTTGGGAAGTGGCAATTTTCAAGCCTCAGAACGGGGTTACAGTGGGAGCAACTTTTGGAAGTGCTGTTGTATCCAGAGGATTGGCATTGTCCGGATACTTGCAGTGAGGGATCCCTATCTCCCTTGGACTTGCTGGGCTAGTTTGTGAATTGGCATTTGTCATTTGATGTCAACAATAAACCTGATCGCTAATACACAAGAGGAGTAGCATTATAGCAGAAGGATGATGTATATTTTTAATATCCTATTTCAGACAGATTTTGTACTTTTGAGCTGCACATTACTCAACTTAGTTTGCATTTAAAAGGAAGCTCACTTTCAGGCCTGTGGTGTATCCATTCCAGCCATTTCATCCACGGTTCCTCAGGTTACTAACTTCCCACTTGTGGATGGTATCCCAGGCCATCAAAGCAGTTGTACCTTCATGACGTAGCAAAAGTCCAAAGGAACTTAAGAGGATTGGCAGCCAACAGGATTCGAGTCAGGAGTCATGATTCCGGGAGAGGCCTGATTAAAGGTTTTCACAGAGAGAAGGAGAGCATTCTCGTGCAATGTTGGCAGAGCCAAGGTGTCTCCACGTATTGGAGGGTAGCTGGGATTGGGAAGAAGTGTAGACAAATGACTAGAATTGTAAAGTTGAAGAGCATGTGCTGCTAGTTTGTGAATTGGCATTTGTCATTTGATGTCAACAATAAACCTGATCGCTAATACACAAGAGGAGTAGCATAATAGCAGAAGGATGATGTATATTTTTAATATCCTATTTCAGACAGATTTTGTACTTTTGAGCTGCCCATTACTCAACTTAGTTTGTATTTAAAAGGAAGCTCACTTTCAGGCCTGTGGTGTATCCATTCCAGCCATTTCATCCACGGTTCCTCAGGTTACTAACTTCCCACTTGTGGATGGTATCCCAGGCCATCAAAGCAGTTGTACCTTCATGATGTAGCAAAAGTCCAAAGGAACTTAAGAGGATTGGCAGCCAACAGGATTCGAGTCAGGAGTCATGACTCCGGGAGAGGCCTGATTAAAGGTTTTCACAGCGAGAAGGAGAGCATTCTCGTGCAATGTTGGCAGAGCCAAGGTGTCTCCACGTATTGGAGGGTAGCTGGGATTGGGAAGAAGTGTAGACAAATGACTAGAATTGTAAAGTTGAAGAGCATGTGCTGAAACTGGGGTGTGAAAATGAAGTATGACCAGAATATGAGATTGTTGTAAACCAACTTGCAAAGATCGAGAAATGTGAATTTCGGGCGTTCGATGAAGGCCAGGTTTGCCTCCAAGAGATTGAGTTGAGGGATGGAGTTGTCATTATGCATATGGGTGGCTCAGTGGTTAGCACTGCTGCCTCACAGCACCAGGGTCCCAGGTTCGATTCCAGCCTCGGGCGACTGTCTCTGTGGATTTTGCACATTCTCCCCGTGTCTGCGTGGGTTTCCTCCGGGTGCTCCTGTTTCCTCCCACAGTCCAAAGATGTGCAGGTCAGGTGAATTTGCCATGTTAAATTGTCCATAGTGTTAGGTGCATTAGTCAGATAGAAATGGGTCTGGGTGGGTTACTCTTTGGAGGGCCAGTATGGACTGGTTGGGCCGAAGGGCCTGTTTCCACACTGTAGGGAATCTAATATCCTCAAGGCATCTTTTCTGGTTAAGAAAATATGTGGGATAACTGCTTTTATTAGTCAAGGCATGGATACAAGAGCAGGAAGGTTATGATGGAGCTGTATATACTGTTAGTGAGGCCACAGCTGATGTACTGTGTACAAATCTGGTCACCCCATTATAGATAGGATGTGATTGCTGCAGAGAGTGCACAGAGGAGATTCACCAGGATGTTGCTTGGGTTGGAGTGATTAAGCTATGAAGAGACCCTCATTAAGGGTGCTCTCCTTGGAGCAGAGAAGGTTGGAGGGGGGGGGGAGGGGTAGGGTGCACCCTGTTGAGGCATACAAAGTTAGGAGCGGCATAGATCAAGGGAATCTCCGCCCCTTGGTAGAAAGGTCCTTAACCAAGGGCCATAGTTTAAAGATAAGGAGCTGAAGGTTTTGACATGATTTGAGGCAACGTTTCTTCACCCAGAATGTGGTGGGTCTCCAGAACACACTAACTGAAAGAGTAGTGGAGGCAGAAACCATCAAGGTACTTAAGATATGCACTGAGAACACTACAGCCACCGTCCAAGTGCTGGAAAATGGGATTAGGACAGGTAGATGCTTGATGACTGGCACAGATACAAAGGGCCGAAGGGCCTTTTCCGTGCTATAAAAAACTTGATGACACACTGTTTTGAAGGTAACTGCTAATCATCTGCTTTGCCTGTTCTTCAGGAGCTGTATGTTCTAGACGATTTAATTCAATGTAATTTCCTTCCCTCTTCTGATTTCTCTGGTCTCTGGTTGTCAAGGTCTGGCAGCTTACTGTCAGACTCTGCTCTGAGCTAATCCGAACCGATTCTGATGACATGAGAGCGATGTTCTCCATCAGTCCTCCCCATTGCACCACTCCCAACCATTGGTTGCTGTGATTTAATGCAGGACTCTGGCACTCATTGTGAATGGTTTAGATTCTGTTTTGTCATTTGACACTGATTAAACTGCTGAAGCCCACATTGCCTTGCAAACCCTCCTTGCTCAATGAATCCCAGTGATTTATTTCACCTCTCTGATCCGGGGGAGTGCCTTGGTGCTTATTCAAGTTGACCTTGATATTTTTCACCTTGGTTGCCCAATAAGATGTGTTTGAGATTGCTGGGGTGTGGTTTCATGAAGACTAGTCCTGGCAACACTAATAACAGGTTATTTCTCATTATTATGGTGGAGAATGTATTCCTTTTGAGTAACTGTCGGTTGTGAGTGTACTCCATTAAAGGAGATTAGAATTTTATGGGCATCATTTGTATAAATTGACTTTCTTTTGATATGTGTGCTTTGATATCCTGTTCAGTATAAAGCTTTAATTAAATGTGCATAAACATTCCAATTACATTGTCTAAACAACTGTTGAAATAAGTATTGAGCCTTCCTGCAGAGCAGTGACTTGAATGGGTTATTTTAACAACGCGCTTTGAGTGACAACAGGATTGTGTTGGAGGAATGGGGACCTGGTATTGTTGGCCATCTCACACGTGGACTTGTGCTTGTCTTCCCGATCAAGGGGAAGAAGGCAGAGTAATTGCAACGTCTTGTAATTAAGAGGCACAGACTGGCACTTACATAGAAGAATACAGCGCAGTACAGGCCCTTTGGCCCTTGATGTTGCGCCGATCCAAGCCCACCTACCTATACTAACCCACTATCCTCCATATACCTATCCAATGCCCGCTTAAATGCCCATAAAGAGGGAGAGTCCACCACTGCTACTGGCAGGGCATTCCATGAACTCACGACTCGCTGAGTAAAGAACCTACCCCTAACATCTGTCCTATACCTACCAACCCTTAATTTAAAGCTATGCCCCCTCATAATAGCTGACTCCATACGTGGAAAAAGATCCTCACTGTCGACCCTATCTAAACCCCTAATCATCTTATACACCTCTATCAAGTCACCCCTAAACCTTCCTTTCTCCAATGAAAACAACCCCAAGTGCCTCACCCTTTCCTCATACGATCTTTCTACCATACCAGGAAACATCCTGGTAAACCTC
>NC_057747.1:23344932-23362453 GCF_004010195.1 Chiloscyllium plagiosum | reverse complement strand
TTCTTCACCCTTCCTTTCTGAGTAACGGGGACAGGCTCCGTGCCAGAGACCTGAGCCCCGTTACTTACCCCTGGTAAGTCATCCCCCCCACAAGTATCCAAAACGGTATACTTGTTCTTGAGGGGAACGTCCGCAGGGGGTCCCTGCACTGGCTGCTTCCTCCCAGTCCCCCTCACTGTAACCCATCTATCTGCCATCTTTGGAGTTACTACTTCCCTGTAACTCTGATCTATGACCCCCTCTGCCTCCCGAATGATCCTAAGTTCATCCAACTCCAGCTCCAGTTCCCTAACACGGTCTTGGAGGAGCTGGAGATGGGTGCACTTCCTGCAAGTGTAATCGGCAGGGACGTCGATGGCATCCCTCACCTCATACATTTTGCAGGAGGAACATTGCACTGCCTTTACTGCCATCCCTCTAAAGCTAACTTTTCTTTTCAAAAAACTGGGTCTAAAGAATACAACGAGCAAAATTCAGCACTTACCTACTTCCCAAAACAGGTGTTATTATTAGGTTAGAGGAGGAGGGCGGGTGGGTGTAGTGCCTCGGGTTCCTCTCCTTCGCGCTTTTAAAGGGGGAAAAAACCTACCCAGGTAAGCTTACACTAACTGCTTCCGGGTCTCGGCTGCCCCTCTGGTCGTCGTCACTTCCCCCTGGTGCTCCCGCTCTTTCTGTGAAGAGAGAGTGAAAGAGAAAAAAAAACACCGCTGCCCGCTACCGGTAAGTACTTTTAAAACCAAACGGTCTTACCTTCGCTGCTGCTCGCACTGGAAATGCGAGCACTTGTGGGGACCGAGCCTCAAATCCCACTGTTGACTTTTAACTTCAATTCATAACATCTGGTATTGAAAGCCCATCCCAGTAATGGTGACCATGAAACTATATCAACAAGTGGTAGTTTAAAATAAGATTGTCTTCCTTAAAAAGAATATTTGTGAGCTACAATCTGCCATGCTTACCCTGTCTGGCCTACATGCGACTCCAAACTCAAAAGTTGAATTTTCC
The DNA here is from genome assembly GCF_004010195.1 of Chiloscyllium plagiosum. NCBI lineage: Eukaryota > Metazoa > Chordata > Chondrichthyes > Orectolobiformes > Hemiscylliidae > Chiloscyllium > Chiloscyllium plagiosum. The sequence goes on along the minus strand of NC_057747.1, from coordinate 23,361,448 downwards.
CTGACCTCAATCATCGAACAAACCCCTTAGTTCAGGGTAACTAGGGATTACCAATCAATGCTGCCATCCCATGTACAATTGCAACATTTAAAAGGCATTTGAATGGGTATATGAATAGGAAGGGTTTGGAGGGATATGGGCCGGGTGCTGGCAGGTGGGACTAGATTGGGTTGTGCCATCTGGTCGGCATGGAAGAGTTGGACCGAGGGGTCTGCTTCTATGCTGTGCATCTATGACTCTAATACAGAAAAAACAATGTAACGAGAACAAAAGAGGCCAGCTCTAAGTGACTGGATGGACGTCATCTCTGAACAAAGCACAGCAGATCGCAATGAAAATTTTAAGTTTTATTAGATTGGATTCCTTACAGTGTGGAAACAGGCCCTTCGGCCCAACAAGTCCACACCGACCCTCAGAGTAACCCACCCAGACCCATCTCCCTCTGACTAATGAACCTAACACTATTGGCAATTTAGCCTGGCCAATTCACCTGACCTGCATATCTTTGTGACTGTGGGAGGAAACCGGAGCACCCGGAGGAAATCCATGCAGACGCTGGGAGAATGTGCAAACTCCACACAGACAGTTACCTGAGGCTGGGATCGAACCTGGGACCCTGGTGCTGGGAGGTAGCAGCGCTAACCACTGATCCACCATGGTTGTTGCAATTTGATTGAGAATTTGACTTTGTTTTTATATAATCAACTCCTCGCTCCAAATATTCCATCTGCAGAGTACAGGGAACAGGTGGGCCATCTATTTGAGGGCCACTCCCAAGGGTGTTGTCAGGTAAATATACTAATTCATTTTACGCTGTGTTGACTCATCAAGCACTTTGCATTTTATCCAGCCAATCTTCAGAATGATATGAAGCAGCTTTCCCACTGGACAGGTTCCAATCAACATTCACACATCGAGACTCTGCTATGTGGCACAGCCCACTGCTCAGTCATTGAGTGGTTCAATACACTGTGTGCCTCAGAAATTCATCTTACATACTTACAACCTTCGCCTTGACAGTACAATCTACAAACTCAGGACACCACACTGTCCATGACAAGGCCGTGATTATTGTCTCCTCTGATTTTCATCTCTTTACCATTGCCTCTGATCCCGAGCCCTAAACTCTGGAATTCCTTGCACAAGCCACTCCACATTTGAGATACTCCTTAAAACACGCCACTTGTGGTGCAGCAGTGGTGTCCCTACCTCTGGGCCAGCAAGTCTGGGTTCAAATTCCATCTACCCTAGACATGTCATAACATGCTTAAGCAGCTTTATTAAAACTATCTCTGGAAAGCCAGGGATCCCCAACAAAACTTGCCACTTATAAGAACCCTAGTCTGAACATATCTCCTCATGTGACCCTGTCTGAATATATCTCGTTTGGCTGTGAGAATTTGTTTACTCACGTTCACATGTAACATTGTGGAACTTTTTGCTACATCAAAGAGAATCAAAGTTGTTGTTGACAGGCCACTAACCTCTTTTGAGGTGTTTCTACCTGTTCTCCCTCTGTGGCAATAAACTCAAGATTGGCAGTAAAATATGGTCGCAGTAAAATATGGTCACAGTCATGTTGATGTGATGCTGAAGTCAGAAAAGCAGTTTGTATCTTGGGTACCGGGTTTGTTTTGGCTGTCCTGGTGAACTTTCACTGGACTCCATTGAGCTACGGTAAAACTGCACTGATGGACCCTTTTAAACAGTTGTCAGTTGGCTAATTTCTCCATCCCCTCACTCAGTCTCCCTCATTCAGTCAAATGTCAGTCATAGAGATGTACAGCACGGATACAGACCCTTCGGTCCAACTCGTCCATGCCGACCAGATATCCCAACCCAATCTAGTCCCAGCTGCCAGCACCCGGCCCATATCCCTCCAAACCCTTCCTATTCATATACCCATCCAAATGCCTTTTTAATGTTGCAATTGTACCAGCCTCAACCACTTACTCTGGCAGCTCATTCCATACCCGTACTATCCTCTGCATGGAAAAGTTGCCCCTTAGGTCTCTTTTATATCTTTCCCCTCTCACCCTAAACCTATGCCCTCTAGATCTGGACTCCCCCACTCCAGGGAAAAGACTTTGCCTATTTACCCTATCTATGCCCCTCATGATTTTATAAACCTCCTATAAGGTTACCCCTAAGCCTCAGACGCTCCAAGGGAAACAGCCCCAGTCTATTCAACCTCTCCCTAGAGCTCAAATCCTCCAACCCTGGCAACATCCTTGTAAATCTTTTCTGAACCCTTTCAAGTTTCACAACATCCTTCCGATAGGAAGGAGACCAGAATTGCACGCAATATTCCAACAGTGGCCTAACCAATGCCCTGTACAGCCACAACATGACCTCTTAACTCCTGTACTCAATACTCTGACCAGTAAAAGAAAGCATACCAAATGCCGCCTTCACTATCCTATTTACCTGCGACTCTACTTTCAACGAGCTATGAATCTGCACTCCAAGGTCTCTTTGTTCAGCAACATAGGAACTTACCATTAAGTGTATAAGTGTTTGTAATAGTAACTCTGGACAGGTTGATAAAAATACCTTTCTATTTTCATTACATCAGGGAAATATTGTGGGAATACTATATTACTGGGGGTGCTATCTTTCCAATCAGATAGTTTTGATTATTTTCTCATCAATCTGTTCAGGGATGATGTGGAGGTGCTGGTGTTGGACTGGGGTGGACAAAGTTAAAAATCGCACATCACCAGGTTATAGTCCAACAGGTTTATTTGGAAGCACTAGATTTTGGAGCGCTGTTCCTTCATCAGGTGGTGGTTCTTCATCTGATGAAGGACCAGCACTCTGAAAGCTTGGGGCGGCATAGTGGCTCAGTGGTTAGCACTGCTGCCTCACAGCACCAGGGTCCCAGGTTCAATTCCAGACTCGGGCGACTGTCTTAGTGTAGAGTTTGCACATTCTCCCAGTGTCTGTGTCGGTTTCCTCCGGGTGCTCCTGCTTCCTCCCAAAGTCCGAAGATGTGCAGGTCAGGTGAATTGACCATACTAAATTGCCCAAAGTGCTAGGTGCATTAGTCAGAGGGAAATGGGTCTGGGTGGGTCGGTGTGGACTGATTGGGCCGAAGGACCTGTTTCCACATTGTAGGGAATCTAATCTAATCTAGTCCTTTCAAATAAATCTGGACTATAACCTGATGTGATTTTTAACTCTGTTCAGGGATGTTATTTCACCTGGAGCCGGTGAGACATGAACCCTTGACTCCTAGGTCAGAGGTAGGGCCTCTGTCACTGCACTACAAGAGACCCCAGTCAAACCTTTTGATTTAGACAATGCCCAGTGCTGACCTGCACATCTGTTGAAATTGGTCAATAGTATAACGCTGGCAAATGTTACCAAAGACACCATGAGAACTGGGTTCCATTCAACAGAAGCTGCTTCTCCGTGAGTTATAGAGCCATACAATGTTGACTGACTGGTTTTGGAAGTCTTGACAAAATTGAGGAGCGGTCAGTTGTGTTAAAATGAAGGCAAAGACCGACTTAAAGCCAAGTCCTGTTCCTCCCAAGCTAGTTTCCAGTTGTCCACATCCACCACCTGCTGTGTCATGGTCATTAATGCCGAGTGGGTTGGGGCTGCGGCTCCTATTTACTGACCGCATCCTCAGTGCCTAACCACTGAGATCCTCCAGGGACAGCAAGTGGATCAGGCCCTTTGGCCCATCACATCGGAGGCTGGGGGAGACTTTTTATAGAGGTTTATAAAATCGTGAGGAGCATGGATACGGTAAACAGACAAGGCCCTTTCCCTTGGATGGTAAAGTCCCGAACTAGAGATCATAGTTTTAGGGTGAATGGGGAAAGATTTGAAAGGGACCAAATGGGCAACGTTTTCACAGAGGGTGGTGCGCATATGGAATGAGCTGTCAGAGGAAGTGGTGGAGGCTGGTACAACTACAACATTTAAAAGGCATCTGGATGGGTATATGAATAGGAAGGGTTAAGAGGGATATGGGCCAAGTGCTGGCAATTGGGACTAGATTTATTTAGGATATCTGGTCAGCATGGACGAGTTGGACCGACAGGTCTGTTTCCGTGCTGTATCTCTCTATGAATCTGTCTATGCCGACCAACAAACACCAAATCGCGCTAGTCTCATTTCATTGTACTTGGTCCAATGGAGTCAAATGGAGTTCTCTTAATGCATGCTGCACCCAGGCTGCAGAATAATCTGAGCAAATAAAACAACTGAGTATGCCAGGCACCAAATAAATATTTGATGCATTAGTGATTTTAAAAATAAGTTGGTTTCAAATTGTCTCATCAAAATTATTCAAAAATACCTTTGCCTTGAGTGATGTTTCAGTTGCAAGTGTTTGATCTGTAACTTGGAGCCTTTTTTATACATGTCTGACATTGTGTGTATTCAGGTTTATTCGTAACTGTCATCCTTTCCCTCGATTCAAGTCATGTAGATGTCATGGCCGGTTTTTTTGTTGACTTACATGAGGGGATAGTGAGCTGGTTGTTCTGCTCCTGCCACTCACATTTGAGCTTAACGTCCAATGAAGATGAAATGACAGGATGCAAGCTTCGAGATTGAAATTCAAGTTATGATTTGGGAGCTAAAGGAGCACTGGGAGATTGTCACTGACACTGGAAATTGAAACCATCGCGTTAGAATTCTCTTTCAAGCCTGAGCTTATTAGTGTGCTGGCACTGTAAATTGTGATGGAAATGAAACCTCAGAGACATCAATTTCCTGCAAGGAAGAAACCCAATGAAAGTTTAAAAACTATTTTTTTTTTATTGAAGATTATCATTTGAAAGCAAAAGCACTAGATTAAAATTAAGACGAAACTGCTTATAAAATTTGGAATAAAGCTGCACTTCGCTTGAATCTTGGGTCTGAGAAGAAACTGAAGGTTATTTCTAGAATTAAAGGTCTGGTTTGTCTCAGCTGATTGTTTTTTTTTATGTCTTTTGGATGGATGTTGAAATGTGGATTTCAACCTTCAAAGTTATTCACCTGTCAGAAGATTGATAGGGGTTACATTGTATGCTTTGAGAGGCTGAAGTGTTTGTCTACAAATTTCAAACAATGTTACAAGCAATTAATTGATGCATATAAACGCCATCTCTTTACACTGTCACCACTTTGATCAGAGCACTATGTCTGAGAACAGTCAAGAGCTTTGTTTTTAGCAGTGCAGGCTGAGACTGAGGTGATTACAAGGGTGAGCTTGCAATTGGCGTGTCTTTGAGCTTTCCTCGCGGGATTTCTTGGCATTTGCTGAATCCTCTTGCTTCCATTTGTTTGCCAGCCTCTGTTGCAATTTTATTTTTTTAAAAAGTGCTTTACTGTATTTTCAAATGAGAAAAATATCAAAGGTGCACAATTTTTAACAAACTTGCATATCTGGTGGCACGGTGGCTCAATGGTTAGCACTGCTACCTCAGTGCCAGGGACCTGGGTTCGTTTCCAGCCCTGGGTGACCGTCTGTATGGAGTTTGCACATTCTCCCCGTGTCTGCATGGGTTTCCTTTGGATGCTCCGATTTCCTCCCACAATCCAAAGATGTGCAGGTTAGGTGGATTGGCTACGCTAAGTTGCACATGGTGTTCAGGGATGTGTAGCTTAGGTGCATTAGTCAGGGGTAAATGTGTGGAGTAATAGAGGAATGGTTCTGGGTGAGTTACTCTTTTGAGAGTCGCTGTGGACCTGCTGGGCCGAAGGGCCTGTTTCCACACTGGGATTCTATAATTCAAAATAAAATTAAAATATCAACTTTGTATAAATCCCATACTCCGATTTGCCTTTCATGAGCCACTCCTCGTTCATTTGTGCTGATAATAAGCACCTTGATATCGCCCAGAGAATTGAATTGCAGCAGGACAGGCTTGGTTGGGATGATAAGATTTTAGTGTGAGTGACTGCAACAGTGGGTTTAAATTACACAAGCTTTTAGGGTAACTTGATATCTTCATGAGTTGAAACGCATCAAAGGAAAATTCATGGCTTAAATATCCAGCTTAAATGCTTTGTGGCTGTGGATAAAATAATTGCTTCATCAGGCAGAAGCAAGATTCTGAGAGGCTGTGAAAGTTGACAGTTATTCTATGCTCCATAGACACTGATTAGAATGTTTGCAAAGTGAAATGTTAATGATGGAATTCTTGTTAAATCCAAGATGGAGCAATGATTGTGTTCTTCCTTTTTTAAGACAACTTTGACCTGTCTGTTAACAAGATTAAATATGCATACTTGATTATTAATTCCAATGCAATCTTGCTTTGTGATTTCCAATCTCTTTCATTTTAATGTCAATCTTTGCTAGAAGTTATCTTAATAGTTTCTCCAGTCTTTGGCTTTCGGATTTTTACTCATGGTGATTGCAGCTGACAAGATGGTATTGTCCATCCCTATTTGCTCCTGAGATGGTGGTAAATTTTCGCAGCAGAATCCCCAGGCAGACATTAGCAGCATTAATTCATTCAAAAGCATGTCTCTTCCTTTCAGAAGTTAATATTTGGAGAATAATACAAGAGTGACTGGAGGCAATGTGAGACCTGCCCAAGTGTCATAGATATTTTTAGCGTAGATATTTTTGACCAACCCGTTTGGACATGTTATGACGTAGCTCTGGAACAGGTGGGATATGAACCCTGGCTTCCTCGGGCAGAGATAAAGACATTATCACTGCACCACAGTAGTCCCTCTCCAGTGTCATATGCAGACCAGAGACTAGTGACTTGAACTTTTTTGATCCCAAAACTTTCCCTACTGAGGAATTTCCTCCCGTTATGTGGGGTCTGTGCACTGTTGATGTCCCATTATTGTCATCCTGCACTGGTCAAGATATTAAAAGGTATACTAGGCTGACCTTGCTCATCTTTCATCCAACAATCCTTATGCCTGGAGGCTTGAGCCAAACTTTGAAAAGCATCGTGACAGATGCATGCAAACCCTGCCAGAATTCTAGGAATTTGTTTTGAGTTTTGTTTTGAAAAGAAGATTCAAAACCTCAAGATGTTCTAAATGGTGGTGATTCTTGCTTGGATAAGGAATCATGAGGACCAGTTGTCTGGCGCTGTGTCGTGTGTGTTGCAAGAATGCTGCATTCAAGTGGAAACAAGACTGACAATATGCTGCATGCCAAGATGATTTGCCATCCTTTTTAATCAAGTTTAGTTGAAATGAGCCCATCTGTGTTTCTGTAAATCAATGGTGGATAATGTACTCACAAGTGGAAGAGATGAATGGCATGCTGGAAGTCTGAAACAAGAAGAAGCTGCTTTGTTTTTCTAACACTGGCTATCTTATTTCACACTGTCACAATGCTCTCTGAAGTCACATATTGCCAATGAGATTAAATTAGATTCCCTACGGTAAAAACAAGGACTGCAAATGCTGTAAACCAGATTCTAGATTAGAATGGTGCTGGAAAAGCACAGCAGTTCAGGCAGCATCCTCGGATTCCCTACGGTGTGGAAACAGGCCCAACAAGTCCAGACCGATCCTCTGAAGAGTAACCCATCCAGACCCATTTCCCTCTGACTAATGCACCTAACACGATGGGCATTTCAGCATGGCCAATTCACCTGACCTGCACATCTTTAGACTGTGGGAGGAAACTGGACCACCCAGAGGAAGCCCACACAGACACTGGGAGAATGTGCAAACTCCACACAGACAGTCGCCCGAGGCTGGAATCGAACTTGGGTCCCTAGCACTCTGAGGCAACAGTGCTAACCACTGAGCCACTGTGCCGCCTGAGTGATGCTTTCCTCATTTATAATACAGGAAGGCAAATGAAGCATCACAGATGAAAGAGCAACTTGGTGCTGGAGTAGACACAATTGTAAGACAGCAGAGCAGGTGGGGAAGAGCCAATGAGTAAATGGTCTAGATGCTTTTCATGCTTCATGTACAGCAGCTAAATGGTCTGTCGAACACTGAGACAAGGACTTTTCATTGGGCAATTGGAATTGCAAAAATAAAAACTAATCGGATGACAGGAACTGTAAAGGTCCTCTGGATAGAATGACTTTAATTCCTTGGCCTTGAATGACATGTTCTTTAAGAACCAATTTTAAAAAAAAAAAAAAATTTTTACAGGATTTGGGTGTGCCTGACTGGGCAGCATTTGAGGTCCATCCCTAATTGCCCTTAAGCTGCCTTTTTGAACCACATTTATCCATAGGAGGGTGAGGTGGGCTAAGTGCTCCCAGAGTGATGATAGGAAGGCAGTTCTAGGTTTTCGTGATTATTATCAATGAGGTGGTAGAGATTTTAGTTGCCACGGTCAGTGTCTTGGTTGTCCATCTGATGTCACTCTTACGACTTTCAACTCCCCTAGCTTTCTTAACCTGCTGCAGTGGTGTCTCAGAGGGCAGTAAAGCATCAGCCACATTCCTATATGTCTTTAGTGACATAAAAACATAGAAAATAGGAGTGGGCCATGTGACCCTTCAAGCCTGCTTCTCCCATTCGTTATGATCACGGCTGTTCATTCAACTCTGTACTTTGTTCCTGCTATCTCCCCATAACCTCTAACTCCTTGTAAATATACATTGTCCTAAATTAGATTAGTATTCCTACAGTATGGAAACCTTCAGCCCAACAAGTCCACACCAATCCTCAGAAGAGTAACCCACCCAGATCCATTTCCCTCTGACTAATTCACCTAACACTATGGGCAATTCACCTGATCTGCACATCTTTGGATTGTGGGAGGAAACTAGGGCACCCAGAGGAAACCCACGCAGACACGAGGAGAATGTGCAAATTCCACACAGTCACTCAAGGCTGGGATCGAACCTGGGACCCTGGTGCTGTGAGGCTGCAGTGCTAACCACTGAGCCACCGTGCTGTCCTGGTTGTGAGTATGTTCGCTGAACTGAGAAGTTGATTTGCAGATGTTTTGTTCCCCTGTCTAGGTGACATCTTCAGTGCTTTGGAGCCTCGTGTGAAGCGCTGCTGCACTGGGGTCTTCCGGAATTTATTTGGTCCCGTTCGTGCTGCTTCCGGTGGCTGGTTCTGTTTGGTTGTTGTAGTGGCCGGTATATTGGGTTCAGATCAATGTGCTTGTTGATGGAGTCTGCGGCTGAGTGCCATGCTTCTAGAAATTCTCTGGCTGTCCTACGTTTAGCTTGTTTTTCAATCGTTGTGTTGTTCCAGCCGAACCCATGAACACCAACTAGCTGCTAAACACCATGACTAGCTGTCCCTCGTAGCCATACACACAGATAACAAGGACTGTAAATTCGACAGCCAGACAATTCTTAGAAGCACAACACTCAGCCGTGGACTCCATCAACAAGCACGTTGATCTGGACCCAATATACCAGCCACTACTGTGAGCAACCAGAAGCAGCAGGAACAGAACTAAATAAATTCCAGAAGACCCCAGTATAGCAGCGCTTCACGGTAGGCTCCAAAGCACTGAAGATGTCACCTAGACAGGGAAACGAAATGTCTGCAAATCAACTTCCCAGATCAGCGACCATACTCACAACCACAAAAATCGGCATCTGACCTACAAATCTTTACACAAACCTTGAGCATTCAGTGTTTTTGGCCATAACTGCTTTCTGTGCTAGAAAACTCCACACGATCTCCAGTCTCTCGGTGAAAAGCTTTCTTCTCATCTCAGTGATACATGACCTTTCCTGTATTCTTGAACTCTGACCCCTGCTTCTGGACTCTCCTGTCACTGGGGACAGCCTTCCTGAGTTTGCGCTGTCTGACCCTCTTAGAATTTTTTCAATCAGTCAGACTGGGTGAGATCGGATTAATATATAACAAAGAACTGCGGAGATCTGAAACAAAATCACAAATTGCTGGAGAAACCCAGCAGGTCTGGTAGCATCTATGAGGAGAAAGCTGAGCCCACATTTCAGAGAATGATTTGAAGAAGTCACCAGAATTGAAATGTTGACTCTGCTTTCTTCCCGCGGATGCTGCTGGTCTGCTGATGATCAGATTTTCTTCCCCGATGGACATTAACGTACCAGATGGGTCTTTATAGCAATTGATTGTGGTTCCGTGGTCTCAATTGGATTAGCTTTTCCAAAATATCCCAGATTTATTTTGGTGATTAGTGGTGAATTTGAATTCCACCAACCGTCATTGTTTTTTCACTATGATATTGCAGTTGAGTGGTTCCACAATTTGTGTTGAAATCCATTAAGTGGGAATAGGGAGCAGTGGCATATTGTAACACAAAAACACGAGTGTACTTGGATTCATGTTCACCAATGGACTTTGTAACAGCAAAGAGTAGTTTCAGTTCTTTGGAGGTCCAGACAAAACCCTTACTGTCCAAATTGAGGCCATTCAGTCCATTGAGTCTGTACCAACCCTCCAAACGGCATCCCATCTAAACCCATCACCTCACATTTCCCACAGCTAATCCACTCAACTTGCACATCCTGATCCACTACAGAGTAAACTAGCATGGCCAATTCATCTAACTTGCACATCTTTGGGCTGTGGGAGGAAACTCATGCAGATACTGAGAGAATGTACAAACTCAACACAAAGTTACTCGAGGCTGGAATCGAACCAGGGTCTCTGGCGCTGTGAGACAGCAATGCTGACCACTGTGCCACCATGCTGATTGAAATTAGTGATCCTGATTGCTAGGAACAGTGTCAATTCCTTTGCACCTCATGGCTCACCTGTTCTTGACTGGGGGAAGATGATGATCAATCTTTGATGGAGATGAAGCAATTATATAAAGTAGGTCAGATGTGTGTTTCCAGTACATAGCAGTTGCTAAAACTGTTTTGTGTAAACGTACCTGTTGTTAGGTTACAAAGAAAATTTATCACTTCAACCTTCTCCGATCAATGGGAGCACTTTATCGAGAAACCATATCAATTACTTAATTTCAGAGTGTGAAACATTGTATCTTAAGCAGAAGAAGAGTTCTTGATGCATGATAAATAAACATTGAGTCTACATTGTGACCTCCAGGATCCAGGCTTTATTTCATGATACTGGAGGTCCATATCATGCTTGCTGTAGCTCAGTGTTCATGTACTTATGTTGACATGGTGTAGCCCTGAATTGGCTTGACTTGACTTGAGATGTTTGTGATTACTCAGTGCAGTGCTGAGCAGAGCTGTGTTGAGGAATGCTTAGTTTGTGCAATATCCTAGTGTATGTACGTGTCTTTTGCCCACATTCTTGCCTGATCTTGTACTCTCCCTGTGATGGCCAACTGATTTGAGCTGTGGCTCAGTTGGTAGCACTGTAGCCTTTGAATTCAAAAAGCCTCCTTTAAAACCACAGCTGACACTTCAGTGCCATACTGAGGGGACACTGTATTGTTAATAGGGTTGTCCTTTGGGTGAGATGTTAATCTGAGGCCCCACCAGGCTGCTCAGATGGCAGTGAAAGATTCCATTGCACTATAATTAGAGCAGGGGAGCTGTTCTCAGTGATCTGGGTTGGTTTAGCTCAGTTGGTTGGATGGTTGGTTTGCAAAGCCGTGTGATGACAACAGTTTCTACCGCTGGCTGAGTTTACTATGAAGGGTTCTCCTTTTTCAGTCTATCGGAAGGATGTTGAGAAACTTGAAAGGGTTCAGGAAAGGCTTGCAAAGATGTTTCCAAGGTTGGAGGGTTTGAGCCACAGGGAGAGGTTGAATAGGTTGGGGATGTTTTCCCTGGAGTGTTGGAGGCTGAGGGGTGTCCTTGTAGAGGTTTAGAAAATCATGAGGGGCATGAATAGAGTAAATGCACAAAATCTTTTCTCTGGGGTGGGGGAGCCCAGAACTAGAGGGCATAGGTTTAGGGTGAGAGGGGAAAGATAAAAAAGAGACCTAAGGGGCAACGTTTTCACATAGAGGGTGGTGGGTGTATGGAACGAGGAAGTGGGTGGAGGCTGGTACAATTACAACATTTAAAAAGCATCTGGATAGGTATATGAATAGGAAGGGTTGTGAGGGATGTGGGCCAAGCGCTAGCAGATGGGAGATTAACTTAATTTAGGATATCTGGTCGAATGGGCAAGTTGAACCGAAGGGTCTGATTCCGCGCTGTACATCTCTATGACTCTTCCCCTCACCTGAGGCGTGGTAGCCATCCGGTTAAATCACCACTAGTTGTGTCTCTGTATTGACAGAGCAGTCCTATGGTCTGGCAAGACTATGGTGATTTGATCTATTCCTCAGTCAACATTGCACTAACGGATCATCTGGTAATTATCACATTGTTAACCACATTTTTCATACAGTGTATTGTTTCAGAAAGTTGGCAAAATACAACTGTTAGTCTATGATTTCCCTCCCAAAATACAACTTAGCCATTTTATTGCAAAATCATTTCAACTTGAATCTTACAAATTTGCAACGATATTCAATTTGTCCTCATATGACATGTTCCATTTATTATACTTGCATTTCACAAATATTAACTCGATTGCATTCCTTGTCAGGTATGTAGTCTGAAGTTGAGAAAGGAAGTGAGGCTGTGATGCTGACATAAACAAACAGGGATACTGACCAAGGGCTCAAATTTTGCTTTTGATTGTCTGTTATCTGGACGAATTCACTGTCCTCCCCTCTGACAATGTGTTTACCTTGAGCTGGAAGTGAATTTCTGTTGTGTTCTATGATTAATGTTGTGTTGTGTATCTATTGAGGATATTGTGTTTTCGCACCTTCCTGCTGCTGGTGTGACTTGAGGAACGCTGAGCTGAGCTAGACAACACAGTACAGCTTTAGTGAGTCTAGCTCATTGTACACCAGACCTGTTCTGGTCTCCAAATTGTTTTCAGCTTTCCAGAGTTCCATCAGAAAGTAACTTAAACTTTCGAAAGTGAAAACTCATATCGGTTTGCAAAGTTTGTGGTGAGGTTGCTCCTTTGTTGAACAGGAACTGAGTTAAAGCAACCGTTAACTCAGAAAATCCTGAAGTATTACCTTGCAAAATGTTTCTGATTTTTACAGCTCGACTTCCTCCCCTTGGTTGGGTGACCACATGTGGCAGTTTATGGTGCCGCATGTTAGTTTCACAAAGATGTACTATTTAAGAAAGAGGTACTTACCACAAAATCTCAAGTGTTTAAATATTTCTCCCAGGATTGACAGCGCTCAAAGGTCTGAGTGGGTCTTACAGTACAGGCAAAGTTGAATCATGAGATACAGGACGGAAATAGGCTATTTTTGCTTCACTGCATCTGTATTTGCCCTTGAATTAAATCCTCCACCCCGCTCTTTCTCTCAAGCTGTGTGAGTGTTTTTCCAAGTAATTTATCCAGTTCAATTTGAACATTACGATTAAATCTGCTTTCAGGCAGTGCATTCCAGACCACAATAGATCCATAAAGTACTCGTGGGCTGCAGATGCCGGAGATCTGAAATAAAAACAGATTGGCAGCATCTGTCAAGAGAGACAAAGTTAGCTCTGTTTTGGAATTCATCTTTTGGAACAGTGTTCCCGGTAAAGAGTCATACTGGACTTAACTCTTTGCAGCCAGATCTGCTGAGTTTCTCCAGCTCTTTCTGGTTCTATTTGGTAACAACCTCCAGTTTATTATTTCTCTTCAAAACAGACGTTTCCTCCTGTTCCTCTGGTTGTATTGTCAATCGCCTTTGAGTCTGCTTCCTGTGGTGGGTGCCCTTGCTTTGATGGGAAGTGGTTTCTCCTTGTTTGTTTTTAAAAAAACAATGAGGCCCTTTCTGAAATGTCTCCCTTGTGCAAGTCCATTTTAATGTCCCAGACTTGGCGTGACCCAGCATGAAAATGTAGATGGTATAAGAATTGTTGAATGGGAGCAATGCTGGTCTGGTCTTTAGGTGTTTGTGTGGTTTGGTCGGCTGTAAGGATCAGTGTGCTGTGAAGTATTTCTGCTGCAAGGTTTTTAACATCCGTCTTGATCTTTTTTGCAGCAGCACTAGCAGCAACAGTCAGTCCTAAAGGTCTGTCCTTTAGGCCATGCTGTCCATTAGAGAATCATAAAATCCCTACAGTGTGAAAGCAGGCCCTTCGGCCCAACATTCCACACCGACCCTCCAAAGAGTAACTTGCCCAGACCCATTCCCTAACCCTATTCCTCTACATTTACTCCTGACTAATGCACCTACCCTACACATCCCTGAACACTATGGGCAACCTAGCATGATCAATTCACCCTACGCTGCACATCTTTGGACTGTGGGAGGAGCACACCGAGGAAACCCACGCAGACAACGGGAGAATATGCGAACTCCACACAATCACCCAGGGTTTGAATCGAAGCTAGGTCCCTGGCGCTGTGAGGCAGCAGTGCTAACCGCTGAGCTACTGTGCTGTCCTTAAGAGGAAAAGATGTGCCTTTTAAAGGACCTTGCTACTGCTGCTGCCCCTCCATCTAAACTCTCCAAAGCAACGATTTCTTTCTCGAAGTGCTAGACTCCCAGAACCCCTCTCCACCCTCAAATTGGAGAGGAACAGCTCACATTTTTGGGAAAGACCTGCATTAAGTATGAGAAGTCACAGAGGAATCTACAAACCTCAGGAGACTGTGAAGGAACCATTAGAGTGGGAGGGAGGCGGGGCGTGTGCACTTACAGATGACCAAGCCAGAATGAATCCCTGGGCTTGGCTAGGTTTGCAAATTGTAACCAGCTTTTGTTGCATTGAGTGTAAAAAAAACATTTTGGTTGAGTGACATTGCATAATCTTGTCTTTGGTATGACCTGTTCTGGAAAAAATGGCATTCCAATTTAAAATAATTTGTCAGTGAATCTTACGTGGGCGGTGTGACTTCAACATTCTTTTTTAAAAGACTGAACAAAACCTAATGATAAGATTACATCGTCAAAACATGTATTATCCTGTTTGGTGTTGCGTTGTTCTCACATTGGGGCAAGTGCAGACTGTCTAAAGTCCGAGTTTTCTTTTTGACCGTGTTACTCTTTTTCTTGGCACGTTAACATCACTATTTGCTGGTGGTTTGGTGAACACTTGTTGTGTCACTTATGTATCTCTCGGTCCCCGGCAAAATATTTGCAATTGTAAATACATTTTGTGATGTAAGTTGGAGTCCTTCTGCATATAGTCAAACCCGAAACTAATTTGTAGTTTGGATATGGAGGGAGTGAGGGAGGTATCAAAGGTGAAAATGCAAAAGAGGAGGCTGAAGCATTTGCAACTGTCTTCAGCCAGAAGATCTGTCCCCAGCGACAGATGCCAGTCCTCAGCCAATTTAATTCATGCCACGTGGTATTCTGGAACAACTGAAGGCACTACTTACTGCAGTAAGTACGGGCCCGGACAACATTCCGGCAATAGTACTGAAGCCTTGGTGCTCTGGAACTTGCAGTTCCTCTGACCAAGCTGTTCCAGAACAGTGTCAATGTGGAAATTGCCCAGGTACATCTTACATGCAAAAAGCAGGCAAAATCCAACCCCATGAGTTGTACCCCATCAGTTCACCCTCCATCAGAAAAGTGATGGAATGGGTCATCACCCATTCTATCAAGCAGCACCTGCTCGGCAATAAGTTGCTCAGTGACACCCAGTTTGGGCTCCGCTCCTGACCTCATTACAGCCTTGGTTCCAATGTAAACAAAAGAGCTGAATTCTAGAGGGGTGGTGAGGCTGACTGCCCTTTGATATCAAGGATGCAGTTTACTGAGTGGGGCATCAAGGAGCCCTACAAAACTGAAATAATGGGTATTGGGGGAAAACTCTCCACTGGTTGGAGCCAGGTCTGGCACATAGGAAGGTGGTTGTGTTTGTTGGAAGTCAGTCAACTCCACTCCAGGTGTGACATTGATGTGGCATTCGATTCTCTCATATTGGAGATGGTCACTAACTATCATCCCTTGATATTCAGTGCTGTTACCACCACTGAGATCCCTGAATTCCCCAAATTACAATTGACCAAAAACTGAGTTGGGCTCACCATATAAAGACTGTGGCTACAAGAGCAAATCTGAGGTTAGGAGTACCGCGGGGAGGAAGTCCCCTCCCATTCTCCAAAGTTAGCCCTTCATTTACTAGGCACAATTAGAAGTTTAATGGAATACTCCATTTACCTGCGTATAACTCCCAATAGCATTTGAAAAAATTGGCACCATTCAGGAGAATGCAGCCCACTTGATTGGCATCACATCCATGAAGGAGGACCTCAAATTCCGACCTCAAATTCACCCCGACCTCAAATTCACCTGGACCGTCTCAGACTCCTCCCTCCCCTTCCTAAACCTTTCCATTTCTATCTCGGGTAACCGAATCGACACGGACATTTACTATAAACCGACCGACTCCCACAGCTACCTAGACTACACCTCCTCCCACCCTGCCCCCTGTAAAAACGCCATCCCATATTCCCAATTCCTTCGTCTCGTCCTCCTGGGAGCAGATGCGGCGCAGTTCCAAAACCGTACAAACCAGATGGCCTCCTTCAAGGACCGCAATTTCCCGCCAGACGTAGTCAACGATGCCCTCCACCGCATCTCTTCCACTTCCCGCTCCTCCGCCCTTGAGCCCCACCCCTCCAACCGCCACCAGGACAGAACCCCACTGGTCCTCACCTCCATGTACAACAA
>NC_057747.1:23340020-23344426 GCF_004010195.1 Chiloscyllium plagiosum | reverse complement strand
CCCTCCACCTATCGCATTTCCAAAGCCCCTCCCCCAAGTCCCTCCTCCCTACCTTTTATCTTAGCCTGCTGGACACACTTTCCTCATTCCTGAAGAAGGGCTTATGCCCGAAACGTCGATTCTCTTGTTCCCTGGATGCTGCCTGACCTGCTGCGCTTTTCCAGCAACACATTTTCAGATCACATCCATGAACACCCACTGTCTCCAGTAGCAGCAGTGTGTACCATTTATAAGATGCACTGCAGAATTCAAGGTTTGTGTAAAGATTTGTAGCTTGGCTGTTGGTTGCAGTTATACAGCAGGGTTTCCCAGGAGGATCCACAGTGCTGAGGATGTCACCTAGAAAGAGGACAAAACCTCTGCAAATCAACTTCCCAGCTTGGCAAACATACCCACAACAACTGCACTACTGAATTTCATCGAGGCTCCTTTGACAACCTTTTCCAAACCCACAACCACTACCATCCTGAAGGACAAGGGCAGCAGATACATGGGAACACCACCCCCTGCAAGTTCCCCTTCAAGTCAATCACTGTCCTGACTTTTAAATATATCATTGTTCCTTCAGTGTCACTGGGTCACGATCCTGAAACACTTTTGCTAACCGCGTTGTGGGTCTACGTACATCAAATCAACCAGGGCTTTAAGATACATGCTGGCTCAGCCAGTGAACCCTATATCCCATAAATAAATAAGTGAGACACACCAGGCTGATGATATTGTTGTTTTTATTATAGTATGTTCTGATTATTTTGATGATTTTATGATTGATTATTAGATCTGCTTACAGCTCCGGAGAGAGAGACTAGGTCAGGTTCCTCTCTCATCCATTCTGTTTTATCCAGTTCAGTTCCTTTCCACCTCAGGGATTTCTATCACTGCTGCCAAGAACTTCTTGGCTCAATGACGTGAATCCTTTTTCCAAGTGGTCCCCTGACCTTTCACCTGTGTTTCCTGAAGAAGGGCTTATGCCCGAAACATCGATTCTCCTGTTCCCTGGATGCTGCCTGACATGCTGCGCTTTTCCAGCAACACATTTCCAGCTCTTTCACCTGTGTTGTCAGCTCTCAGCGTATATCTCTCTGACTCTCCCCACCTCCAGTTAACACCACCATTGCGTTGGCAACTGACCTTCCGTCACCCCATGATGTCAGTCTTGCAGCCCAATTGCCACCTCCATCCCTCATTCCAAAAGCTTCTCTAAAACTCTGTGACTTCTGCCCTTTCTGTCTTCTGATTCTGCCCCGGGTCTCTCTCTCTGCCCTCTTTTGCGTTCTCACCCTCTCCACTTCCTGTCTCAGCCCCTGCACAAAATGTTCTTTGAACCCAAGGTTTTGGTCAGCTCTGATTCCAGCCCCCCCCTCCCATCCATTGGCTTTGACACAAACTTTGCTCGACAGTGTGACTTAAAAGTACCAAGGGATGTTCAACTATTTCTAGAGACCCGAAACAAATGCAAGGTGGTTGTTATTGCAGTTCTTTTTTTTTAAAATGAAGGATTGAAGCACCCTTGTACCTTGGGTCACCATCCATGCTGCTGCTGAGATGAGGATATTCATTTCTTTAGGGTTCAGTGCCAATAAAACCACCTGGTGTAAACCAGGCCACAATGCTTGGCCACTGGGACGGAGTTGGTCTAAATGCCACGTCCTTAAACTCAGCTGTGCTCCCCACCTGATTGGGGAGGTGATACCTGATGCTAAAGGTTCTGAACAATTGCACCGAGTCCCTCCCAGCTTAGGAATGCAGCGACTGTTGGTCTTGTGAAACCAGTCTCTATAATAATAATTCTTGGTTCCTCCCTGGATTGCAGAAGTACAAAGGTACAACTGACATCCTCAGTGTTCTGGGAAAGGTGCAGTTCAAGGTACAGCAATGGGTGTTGGACAGTAGTCCAGCAAGTACTCAACAGTGTCTGTATTTCTATTCGGAAAAATGTCCGTCAAAGTACCATAGTGATCCAACAGAAATTTAACTGAATAATGAAAGTAAGTTGCAGTCTTTGCCTGTTGACCATAGTAGGGCAAAGTGAAGCAAATTCACAGTTGTGAAAGGCAAATTTAGGGCAAAATGTACAAATTGTTGTGTAATTTTTAGCACAAAGCAGGCCATTTGGCCCAACGTATCCAAACTGTTTTTTCTGTTGTAACAACAAGCCATCAATAGATCCTGCTACTCCTTTGTGGCTTGTGTTTCCTTGCTCCTCACCTCAAATATTTTTAAGAACAGGACAGGAAATATGTCATTTAGAAAACCTGAAAAACTGAGTTAAAAATCACACAACACCAGGTTATAGTCCAAAAGGTTTAATTGGAAGCACTAGCTTTCGGAGCGCTGCACAACGACCTGATGAAGGAGCGTCGCTCCGAAAGCTAGTGCTTCCAATTAAACCTGTTGGACTATAACCTGGTGTTGTGATTTTTAATTTTGTACATCCCAGTCCAACACCGGCATCTCCAAATCTTGAAAAACAGGCGCGTTTTTTCGCTTTCAAGAACGATAAAGGCGAAGACAACAGTGTTTACCTCAGACTCAAGCGGCCAGTAATTTTAATGTTGCAAATTGTGAAATCTTTATTGGTTGATGGCTGCTCTTGAACATATGTGCAGACAAAATTCATGAGGGTTAATTCCATCCTTTCTGTTTTGCTGGGCTAGTTCCCAAATGGATTGTGGTCAGTAACAAGCATTTTTATAAATTCATTCAAAGGGGCCTCCTTTGCTGGGCAGGCCAGCAATTATTAGCCATCTCTAATTGCCCTTTGTGAAACACTGCAGTCTGTTTATTCAAGGAGGATAAGTGGGATAGATACACAAGGGAGCAAAGAACAGAATTTATCGACCGAGTCAGTGAGCCACTATACTGAATGCTGTCTTTCTGTGCTGTATGGCATGTTACATGATACAGAGATGTCGGTGTTGGATTGGAATGGACAAGGTCAGAAGTCAGATGACACCAGGTTATAGCCCAACAGGTTTATTTGAACTCAAGTTTTCAGAGCGTTGCTTCTTTCTTGGTGATGAAGGGGCAGTGCTCCGAAAGCTTGTGATTTTAACAAACCTGTTGGACTATAACCTGGTGTCATCTGACTTCTGACCTCATCACGTTACAGTCAATGATATTCTTAAATTGTTATTGTCTGCTTCTTATTCTGCTTAATGTCCTTCAATATTCCCAAATTAATTACCAAATGGACTGCAGCGGTTCAACAAATCCAGCTCACTGTCATATTCTCAAGGACAGACTTGGATGGGCAATAAATGCAGGCCCAGCCAGCGACACCCAACATCCCAGGAAAGGACAGTCCAAGTTTCAAAGGCATGTTTTTGGTGCGTGTGTATAAATCATCAGTCTGGCTGCATTTCCATTGGCCTTTTCCGTGCCAACGATTTTGTCCTGTATTTGGTTTGTACAATTTTTTTTTTTACTGTCAGGCTGAGTGAAATGTGGCTGGTTTTGTTGTCATGGTGTCTACGCTTTCTTCATCTGCGTCTATAACAAATTCCTGACCTGAACAATGTTTCTCCATCTGCTGTTACTTGCTTCATGCTGAGTATTCAGTGTGAGCTAGGGCTGCTTGAGAGAGAACATAAACCACCCTGTTTATCAGCCTTGAAAGATTCATTGCGTTGTATAAATGGGCGACTGACTATGTTAACTGCTATTGACGCAGGTGGAGTAAGACTGGTAATTGGCAAATGGGCTGTACGTTTGAGGTTTAAAATATCATTTGAAATGGAAGAAAAAGCCATTTAGAATTTATACTTTCATTGTGCAGTCCTTTTAATACAGGAATTGGGACATCCTGTTGACGTTGTACCGGACGTTGACGAGACCATTTTTGGAGTATTGTGCCCAGTTCTGATTGATCCTGTTAGAGGAAGGATATTATTAAGCTGGGGAGGGTTCAGAAAAGATGAACTAGGATGTTGCTGGGGATGGAAAGTTTGAGTTATATGCAGAAGCTAAATAGGCTAGCATTTCTTTTCACTGGAGCGTTGGAGATTGAGGGGTGACCTTATAGAGGTTTATAAAATCATGAGGTGTATAGATAAAGCAAATGGCAGGTGTCTTTTTCCCTTTTCAACGCTTTTTTTTAAGGTGAGGAAAAAAATTTTAAAAGGACATGGGGGCAGTTTTTATTTTACGCAGTGGTTTATGTGTGGAATGAATTTCCAGAGGAAGTGATGGGTGTGAGTACAGTCACAACGTTTAAAAGACATTTGGATTAAAAACATCAATAGAAAAGGGTTAGAGGGATAAAGGGTTAGAGGGGTAGAGGTAAAAACAATGACTGCAGATGCTGGAAACCAGATTCTGGATTAGTGGTGCTGGAAGAGCACAGCAGTTCAGGCAGCATCCAAGGAGCTTCGAAATCGACGTTTCGGGCAAAAGCCCTTCATCAG